>NC_054082.1:12434285-12521785 GCF_017562075.2 Anopheles merus
AAAGTTTTTGCGAAAATCGCAGAACATTTGCGAAATCGCAAAAGTTTTTGCGAAAATCGCAAAGTTTCTGCGAAAATCGCAGAAGTTTTTGCGAAAATCGCAAAGTTTTTGCGAAAATCGCAAAAGTTTTTGCGAAAATCGCAGAAGTTTTTGCGAAAATCGCAAAACTTTTTGCGAAAATCGCAGAAGTGTTTGCGAATTTGCAGAATTTTTTGCGAAAATCGCAGAAGTGTTTGCGAAAATCGCAGAATTTTTTGCGAAAATCGCAGAAGTTTTTGCGAAAATCGCAGAAGTTTTTGCGAAAATCGCAGAAGTGTTTGCGAAAATCGCAGAAGTTTTTGCGAAAATCGCAGAAGTTTTTGCGAAAATCGCAGAAGTTTTTGCGAAAATCGCAGAATTTTTTGCGAAAATTGCAGAAGTTTTTGCGAAAATCGCAAAAGTTTTTGCGAAAATCGCAAAGTTTTTGCGAAAATCGCAGAAGTTTTTGCGAAAATCGCAGAAGTTTTGCGAAAATCGCAGAAGTTTTTGCGAAATCGCAGAAGTTTTGCGAAATCGCAGAACATTTTGCGAAATCGCAAAAGTTTTTGCGAAAATCGCAAAAGTTTCTGCGAAAATCGCAGAATTTTTGCGAAAATCGCAGAAGTTTTTGCGAAAATCGCAGAAGTTTTTGCGAAAATCGCAGAACATTTTGCGAAATCGCAAAAGTTTTTGCGAAAATCGCAAAAGTTTCTGCGAAAATCGCAGAAGTTTTTGCGAAAATCGCAAAAGTTTTTGCGAAAATCGCAAAAGTTTTTGCGAAAATCGCAGAAGTTTTTGCGAAAATCGCAAAACTTTTTGCGAAATCGCAGAAGTTTTTGCGAATTTGCAGAATTTTTGCGAAATCGCAGAAGTGTTTGCGAAATCGCAGAATTTTTTGCGAAAATCGCAGAAGTTTTTGCGAAAATCGCAGAAGTTTTTGCGAAAATCGCAGAAGTGTTTGCGAAAATCGCAGAAGTTTTTGCGAAAATCGCAGAAGTTTTTGCGAAAATCGCAGAAGTTTTGCGAAAATCGCAGAAGTGTTTGCGAAATCGCAGAAGTTTTTGCGAAAATCGCAGAAGTTTTTGCGAAAATCGCAAAAGTTTTTGCGAAAATCGCAAAAGTTTTTGCGAAAATCGCAGAATTTTTTGCGAAAATCGCAGAAACTTTTGCGAAAATCGCAGAAGTGTTTGCGAAAATCGCAGAAGTTTTTGCGAAAATCGCAAAACTTTTTGCGAAAATCGCAGAAGTTTTTGCGAAAATCGCAGAAGTTTTTGCGAAAATCGCAGAAGTTTTTGCGAAAATCGCAGAAGTTTTTGCGAAAATCGCAAAATTTTTTGCGAAAATCGCAGAAGTTTTTGCGATAATCGCAAAACTTTTTGCGAAAATCGCAGAACTTTTTGCGAAAATCGCAGAAGTTTTTGCGAAAATCGCAAAAGTTTTTGCGAAAATCGCAGAAGTTTTTGCGAAAATCGCAGAAGTTTTTGCGAAAATCGCAGAACTTTTTGCGAAAATCGCAAAAGTTTTTGCGAAAATCGCAAAAGTTTTTGCGAAAATCGCAGAAGTTTTTGCGAAAATCGCAAAAGTTTTTGCGAAAATCGCAAAAGTTTTCTGCGAAAATCGCAGAAGTTTTTGCGAAAATCGCAGAAGTTTTTGCGAAAATCGCAGAAGTTTTTGCGAAAATCGCAGAAGTTTTTGCGAAAATCGCAGAAGTTTTTGCGAAAATCGCAGAAACTTTTGCAAAAATTTTCGCAGAAGTGTTTGCGAAAATCGCAAAACTGTTTGCGAAAATTGCAGAACTTTTTGCGAATATCGCAGAAGTTTTTGCGAAAATCGCAGTAGTTTTTGCGAAAATCGCAGAAGTGTTTGCGAAAATCGCAAAAGTTTTTGCGAAAATCGCAGAAGTTTTTGCGAAAATCGCAAAAGTTTTTGCGAAAATCGCAAAACTGTTTGCGAAAATCGCAAAAGTTTCTGCGAAAATCGCAAAAGGTTCTGTGAAAATCGCAGAAGTTTTTGCAAAAATCGCAGAAGTTTTTGTTGCGAAAATCGCAGAAGTTTTGCGAAAATCGCAGAAGTGTTTGCGAAAATCGCAGAAGTTTTTGCGAAAATCGCAAAAGTTTTTGCGAAAATCGCAGAAGTTTTTGTGCGAGAATCGCAGAAGTGTTTTGCGAAAATCGCAGAAGTTTTTGCGAAAATCGCAGAAGTGTTTGCGAAAATCGCAGAAGTTTTTGCGAAAATCGCAGAAGTGTTTGCGAAAATCGCAGAAGTGTTTGCGAAAATCGCAAAAGTTTTTGCGAAAATCGCAGAAGTTTTTGCGAAAATCGCAGAAGTTTTTGCGAAAATCGCAGAAGTTTTTGCGAAAATCGCAGAAGTTTTTGCGAAAATCGCAGAAGTTTTTGCGAAAATCGCAGAAACTTTTGCGAAAATCGCAAAAGTTTTTGCGAAAATCGCAGAAGTTTTGCGAAAATCGCAGAAGTTTTTGCGAAAATCGCAGAAGTGTTTGCGAAAATTGCAGAAGATTTTGCGAAAATCGCAGAAGTTTTTTCGAAAATCGAAGAAACTTTTGCAAAAATCGCAGAATTTTTTGCGAAAATCGAAGAATTTTTTGCGAAAATCGCAGAAGTTTTTGCAAAAATCGCAGAAACTTTTGCGAAAATCGCAAAAGTTTTTGCGAAAATCGCAGAAGTTTTTGCGAAAATCGCAGAAGTGTTTGCGAAAATTGCAGAAGATTTTGCGAAAATCGCAGAAGTTTTTGCGAAAATCGCAGAAGTGTTTGCGAAAATCGCAGAAATGTTTGCGAAAATCGCAGAAGTTTTCGCGAAAATCGCAGAAGTGTTTGCGAAAATCGCAAAAGTTTTTGCGAAAATCGCAAAACTTTTTGCGAAAATCGCAGAAGTTTTTGCGAAAATCGCAGAAGTTTTTGCGAAATTCGCAGAAGTTTTTGCGATAATCGCAAAACTTTTTGCGAAAATCGCAGAAGTGTTTGCGAAAATCGCAGAAATGTTTGCGAAAATCGCAGAAGTTTTTGCGAAAATCGCAGAAGTTTTTGCGAAAATCGCAGAAATGTTTGCGAAAATCGCAGAAGTTTTTGCGAAAATCGCAGAAGTTTTTGCGAAAATCGCAGAAGTGTTTGCGAAAATCGCAGAAGTTTTTGCGAAATTCGCAGAAGTGTTTGCGAAAATCGCAGAAGTTTTTGCGAAAATCGCAAAAGTTTTTGCGAAAATCGCAGAAGTTTTTGCGAGAATCGCAAAAGTTTTTGCGAAAATCGCAGAAGTTTTTGCGAAAATCGCAGAAGTTTTTGCGAAAATTGCAAAACTGTTTGCGAAAATTGCAAAAGTTTTTGCTAAACGCAGAAGTTTCTGCGAAAATCGCAAAAGTTTTTGCGAAAATCGCAGAAGTTTTTGCGAAAATCGCAGAATTTTTGCGAAAATCGCAGAAGTGTTTGCGAAAATCGCAGAAGTTTTTGCGAAAATCGCAGAAACTTTTGCGAAAATCGCAGAAATGTTTGCGAAAATTGCAAAAGTTTTTGCTAAAATCGCAGAAGTTTCTGCGAAAATCGCAAAAGTTTTTGCGAAAATCGCAGAAGTTTTTGCGAAAATCGCAGAAGTTTTTGCGAAAATCGCAGAAGTTTTTGCGAAAATCGCAGAAGTTTTTGCGAAAATCGCAGAAGTTTTTGCGAAAATCGCAGAAGTGTTTGCGAAAATCGCAGAAATGTTTGCGAAAATTGCAAAAGTTTTTGCTAAAATCGCAGAAGTTTCTGCGAAAATCGCAAAAGTTTTTGCGAAAATCGCAGAAGTTTTTGCGAAAATCGCAGAAGTTTTTGCGAAAATCGCAGAAGTTTTTGCGAAAATAGCAAAAGTTTTTGCGAAACTCGCAGAAGTTTTTGCAAAAATCGCAGAAGTTTTTGCGAAAATCGCAGAAGTTTTGCGAAAATCGCAGAAGTTTTTGCGAAAATCGCAGAAGTTTTTGCGAAAATCGCAGAAGTTTTTGCGAAAATTGCAGAAGTTTTTGCGAAAATAGCAAAATTTTTTGCGAAAATCGCAAAACTGTTTGCGAAAATCGCAGAATGTTTTGCGAAAATCGCAGAAGTTTTTGGGAAAATCGCAGAAGTTTTTGCGAAAATCGCAGAAGTTTTTGCGAAAATCGCAGAAGTGTTTGCGAAAATCGCAGAAAATTTTGCGAAAATCGCAGAAGTTTTTGTAAAAATCGCAGAAGTTTTTGTAAAAATCGCAGAAGTTTTTGCGAAAATCGCAGAAGATTTTGCGAAAATCTCAGAAGTTTTTGCGAAAATCGCAGAAGTTTTTGCGAAATCGCAGAAGTTTTTGCAAAAATCGCAGAAGTTTTTGCGAAAATCGCAGAAGTTTTTGCGAAAATCGCAGAAGTTTGTGCGAAAATCGCAGAAGTTTTTGTGAAAATCGCAGAAGTTTTTGCGAAAATCGCAGAAGTTTTTGCGAAAATCGCAGAAGTTTTTGCGAAAATCGCAGAAGTTTTTGCGAAAATCGCAGAAGTTTTTGCGAAAATCGCAGAAGTTTTTGCGAAAATCGCAGAAGTTTTTGCGAAAATCGCAAACCATTTTGCAAAAATCGCAGAAGTTTTTGCGAAAATCGCAAAACTTTTTGCGAAAATCGCAGAAGTTTTTGCGAAAATCGCAGAAGTTTTTGCGCAAATCGCAGAAGTTTTTGCGAAAATCGCAGAAGTTTTTGCGAAAATCGCAGAAGTTTTTGCGAAAATCGCAGAAGTTTTTGCGAAAATCGCAGAATTTTTTGCGAAAATCGCAGAAGTTTTTTGCGAAAATCGCAGAAGTTTTTGCGAAAATCGCAGAAAATTTTGCGAAAATCGCATAAGTTTTTGTAAAAATCGCAGAAGTTTTTGCGAAAATCGCAGAAGATTTTGCGAAAATCGCAGAAGTGTTTGCGAAAATCGCAGAAGTTTTTGCGAAAATCGTAGAAGATTTTGCGAAAATCGCAGAAGTGTTTGCGAAAATCGCAGAAGTTTTTGCGAAAATCGCAGAAGTGTTTGCGAAAATCGCAAAAGTTTTTGCGAAAATCGCAGAAGTTTTTGCGAAAATCGCAGAAGTTTTTGCGAAAATCGCAGAAGTTTTTGCGAAAATCGCAGAAGTTTTTGCGAAAATCGCAGAACTTTTAGCGAAAATCGCAAAAGTCTTTGCGACAAAAAAGTTTGCGTGACACACTGTCGTCCTCAGGACATTGACCGCTTATAGCGCAACTACCACGGCAAATCCAACGGTCGGCACGGCTGCCCACAACGTCTCCTCCTTTTTACTTACAGGGTTTCCCACGATTTATTGGTTGGTTCCCATCAATTTTTGGTGGGTTCCCATATTTTTTTGGTGCGTTCTCACGATTTTTTGGCCGTTTCCCATATTTTTTGGTCCAATTGTATTGATATCCAATCGGAAAATACCAATAATTTATGGGAACGAACCAAAAATCTATGAGATACGATCAAAAAATCGTGGGAATGCATAAATAACCACCCGGAGGTGTGGTACCGACACGCGCATATTCCATTGCGGGAATATCGGTGTAGTGACTCGCTTCGGCCATAGATCTTTGTCCAGTGGCATTTTATCGCAAATGCGGCGCCCCTGCTGCGACCGCGCTACCCTACTACCGCAAGCGCTGCTACGACGTTTTAGGAAATCTCCCCGGCGGCGACCGTATTGTCCCGCTAGCCTCATCAGGCAGCAGAGCATTTCCCAGCAACTCGTTCCGCACTGCATATCCTGGCTGCAACCAGGGCCGCCTTCGTCATCACCCCTTCCTGTACCAGTCGTAAAACTTCTTGCGATAGTCGATTATCAATGATTACGTGTACATTATGCATGTGTGTGCACTGTATGTGTTTTGGCATGGACGTTTGTTTACATTTTTCAATATGAAATTTGAATGATTTTTATATTTTTATTGATGTGAATTACCAATAAATTATTTTTTTAACCTTCTCCCTGTAGATGTATATTCATTAAAATTATGAAAATGTTTCATGCTTCTCAAGACAGAATGATAGGCGTATTGCAGTGCATACTGACAGGTCCATAAGACATCGAAACAGAGCGCCATTCGAACAGAGTGGTGTTTGTTTGTCTTGTTCGATTGTCGCCAGAGCGCCGCCTAACTGTACCAACAACTACAAGTATGCAGTTTGTGAACGGGTTAACAAAAAGGAAAATAAAAAAAAGTTCAGAGAAGTTGGACTATGATTTCAACTGAATGCAATAAAATTTGAAGCTATATTGATGCAAAAATATTTTCTAATATCGATTATTACATCCCTGGCCAGCTCCAGCAGGTCATACCTTTACCATTGTTTATCAACTGTTTTCTTTCGTCCAATGATATACCAACGCGTTCACACTTTAGTTGAAAGTTTTATTTTTCATAGAAACTTGTGACAAATCCAAAGGAAGAATAACGTTTCCGAACGTGACGGGTTATCAATAAATATACTCTTTCCCTGCCCCTGATCCTTAACCATGATCACACCCCCTCCCCCCGTAGCGTGTAGTGGAGCAGGAGAGAGGAGGCGGGAGAAAGATAAACAACAATTCCACTGGCTTAATTGTATATAGTCTAATGTCTTGGTTTTCCAGCTTCCATTTAGCAGCACCCGGTGTGCACAAGCCCACCCTGTACAATGTCCATCACGTGTCACATCGACTTCCCCACATGTAGATGTCTATTTTTAGTACAATATTATTATCACTACTGCTACTGCTATCGCTACTACTGCTACTTATCTTTGCTCCCGCGGTTAACTATCTGTTGTAAGTGTTCCCAAGTGTTCCCCAGTATGCGCTGTTTTAGATTATGTTCAGAGCCGTGCCGTGGTAGTAGCCACCACCTACCAACGGGCGGTTACTACCAATGGTGCGTAGCAGTGGATGCAGTCTAGACACTAGATTTTTCTAGCGTGTTGGGCGGCACATGGCGGCCCAACAATCCTCAACTGGTGGGGGAAGTGATTAGATCAATGTTCGGAGGAGTTGATCACCATACTGTCCTTAGCAACGTCGCAGGTCTTGTTTATAAATTGGGGATGCGTGTGATTATCGATAATATCATCATTCAGGCATTGGATGCTTCTCTGCATTCGATTAGTGCACGACAATACTACCCGCCTTGTCGGCCTGGAGTTGCATTTTTGCGCACATAAGGACTAAGCGCAATCCTGTGCTCTCTATAGGTGTTTGCTATGTGTTATTGTTGATTATAAAATAAGTTATTTGGTATCTGATTGAATCGTCCCGTTCTTTTGACCGGGCGATTTGGAAACCTGGACAAACCAAATCGCTCAGCCGCGGTTACGTTCGCAACTCGCCACTGCACTATCGGCTAAGCTAATCGGCTAACCCTTGTGTGTAAAGCTAAATGTTTAACAACAAAGCAGCGAGCAAATGAGCTGCAGGGAGTGTACTACACCCTCACCCCTTTTGCACAGTTGCACCCCCACCTATCATGTCCTCAATCGGACACAGCTCTGCTTCTTCGTCACACTGCACAACAATGTAGCAAAGTTTAAGGCTTAACAAAACGAGGAAAGAAGGAAACTAACTAACCATTCGACCTTTCACTGCAATGTACTAATTAGCGACGGACGCTTTCTGGTTGACCTCAAGCGCGAGGATCGTACAGCTGCTTCAGTGCATTACGCTAGTGTACGAGTAACATTAACGGTAGCCACCTATGTCTAGCTAAGAAGGTATTGGGTTGTAAAAATACTACTCCTCTTCCTACTCCTCCTCACGAGGGGGTTGCAAATCTAACAAAGTCAAGTTCTACACACAAACTTCACAGTGATTGCCGCTGCAGTAAATCTTAGAAAAGCGCTGTAAACTCTATTGCCCTCCTCCGCCACGCACAGCCCTAACAAACATCGTCCGGTTGGTGCACGTGGCATCAAGCCGTCACCGATTTGATCGACGGCTGATTGTCCTGAAACTCGACGTACCCGGACTCGTCGCTAAACTCGGAGTCCGAATCGATCGCCTGCAGATGATTGATCAGCTCGGTGTTGACGGCGGCCACCGTCGACTTGAGGCGCATCTGGCGCACCTTCGGTTTGGTCGGTTGTTGTTGGTGGTGGTGGTGGTGGTGGTGGTGTGCTTTCTCCTCCACCACCTCCTCCCTTCGTGCCGGTGCCTCAACGAGCGACCCGTTCAACGAGTCGAGCGGCGAATCGATGGGTTCGGTGGTCCTCGGTCCGGTCGGCTGCGCGGCACTGCCGCCGGTCGTCATGGGCATCAGAAAGCTCGACTTGACGCCGGGCGCGGGGAAGGTGATGCTGCGCTTGAAGATCAGTTCCGGCGAGCCGGCACAGCTGCCCGAGTCCGGCTGCCCTTGATGGCCGGTGCGCTCGCCGAGCGGCACGTGAATTACCTGGTTTTCGGCCAGCTGCTCAAAGCTGCGCACGCGCTCCAGCACCGAGCCGGGCTTGCCGAGGACAGCGGCAGCCACTGCACCGGTTCGCCCGCCGGGGCCGCTTGCACCGGAGTCGTCCGTGTTGGTCGTGACCGTGCTGGACGTTTCGCACCCGCTCGATATGGAACCCTCGTCACTGTCGGGATGGTGCGCCGCCCCACCGTTGGCCGCCTGCAGCTTGCTCGTCACGCACAGCAGCGACGGGGGGGCCGTATCGTCCTCCCCGTGCAGGCAGCCGGAATGGCGCAGCAGCCGGTCGTCGGATAGCCGGCGCTGGGCGGTGGAAGCGGACGCGGCCGACTCTGCCGCCGTGCGCAGCATCTCCAGCACCTCGTCCTGGTTGAAGAACACCTCGTCCCGGTCGAGCTCGTCCTCGCGGTCCTTCAGCTCGCGGGTGCGCAGCCCGGCCAGCGCTGCGTCGTCCGCCTCGCCAACCCCGGCCGGCAGCGAGTAGTGGTCCAGGTCGTCCAGGCTGAGCGCTAGCCGCTGGGTGTCCTCGAGCGTTACCGGCAGGCTGCCGTGATGGTGCTGGCTCAGATCGTGCATGCTGCACACGGCGGTGGGGTTAAGCTTCATGTCGAAGTACGAGATCAGTTCCGTCGAGAGCGGCTCGCTCGAGTTGTAGTTGTAGTGCGCCATGAACGCTTCGAAGTCATCCTCGGACGAGTCGGAGTGGTGCGACAGCTTGGACGCTTTGCCCAGCTTGGCCGCCGCGTCCGGCGGCTGCGAGCCACCCGTCTCCGGTGCCGTCTCGCCCCCGTTCGTTCGCTCCTCCTCCCCTTCCTCCTCCTCCTTCTCCTCTTCGTCGCCCTCCTCCTGGCTAATGGTGTCCAGGATGGAGTCGACCGACTTGTTCATCGGGCTGATGTGCACGATGTTTTCGTTCTTGCGCGGTGCCCGCGCCTCCACGTCCTTGGGCGTCTTGAACGAGTTCCGCAACCGGGACCGTCTGATCGAGTGGCCCCGCCGGCAGCGCCGCCGGCCGAGCGTGGTCGAGGGGAACAGGGCGTCCTCCCGGCAGCAGGCTTCCAGCGCCGTGCTGCCAGCCGCCGTCGACGATCCCACCTTCAGAGCGCGGGCCCCGCCGCCCTCCCCCTCCCCCTCCTCCTCCTCCTCCTCCTCGTCCTCCTCGCCGATCATCTCCTCGATGGCCATCAGCTTCGGGGCGGACTTGGAGCGCTCGAGCGGTGGCCGGTAGTTGTTCGCGCCGACACTCAGCATGATCTTCCGGCGCGGCATGCTCGGATTGTCGTACACGCTGTTCGCCAGGCTGAGGCGCGCGTTCTGCCGGTTCAGCTTGTCGCGCTTAAACTCTCGCAGGGCTTTGGCTAGGTTTTCCTGCAAGAAAAATTGAAACGTGTTAGTGCCCGAAACGTTACGAGTGCTTCCGTTTGCGGTCGCCTTACCTTCAGGATGGTGCTAATCTCCAGCGCAACGGATTCTTTGGAACAGATGACCGCGTGGCAGCGGAACTCGTGCTTCAGCTTGCGGCCCTCGTGCCGGTAGATCCAGCAGAACACGCGCGGATAGTTCTTTGGCGAGCTGCAGTAGGTGATCCGGTGCGACCAGTACTCGGTCAGACCGTGCTGCCGGGTGGTCGCCTTCAGCCCGGACGGGCACAGACACAGCTTCATCATCACGTCCGGTTTGCTGTTCTGCGTGTAGTTACGCCACAGTGTGGCGAGCGGTTTCTCCACACATCCATCACCTGCAGAAAAGGAGGAGGAGTGAGTGGAACGAAAAAAAAAAGAAACGAAACAATTTGATTAGTACAAGGTGCCCGTGTTTTGTGCAATGATTTACAATCCCAAAATCTAACAAACAATTTAGACGCTATAACCTTGAAAAAATGCCCCAAAATCTACCCCGAAAGGTCTGCCATTCGCGGGGGCACAGGAAACAATTGAGCGCATTGTGATCACGCTGTAACAAGCCCTGGACAGAAAGGTTAGCCGGTGACAGAAGCCACCCCTCCCGCATACAGGGTGGGTGGGTGTTGCCTATGATTTGTGTGCCTTTGAACCTTGGACATTTCCAAATTTGTGGAATATTTTAAAAGCAACGAACGGCGTCGTCGTGCCTTAAAGAACAACGTGACAACTCTATTGTGCCCAAGGGGCGGCAAATGGCGGGCGCGAGGGCGCGTCACTCCGGCTTATGCAATTGTGGCACGTACATAGCGAATCATCCCGTTTGTCGTTTTTCGTAGGCAAAACGATCGAAAATCATTGTCACCGACCAAAACAAATCATCATCATGCTGCTGGTACTTTTCCATCCATTGTTTTTGAAGGCTTCTGTGTCTGAGGGCTCTGCCGCTGTTTGGGGTGCCCTCATACGCGAAAGCAGTAACCTTCCTGCAGGGTCTAGGTTGCGGCAGCGATATCATGCCTAATAGGAGGGGAACGTTTTACTCGCGCACGCACCCACGGCCCATCCCACGGCGGTGAACAGTGTGGTGCAAAAGAAAACAACCAGATAAAGGAAAATTACTACCATCGGAGCGGAAGTACCGATTGATAAAGGGCCATTCATGTTTGGTCAATGTTTTATAGACTCTCCTCGGGATGTCATTTAACGTGTTCTCTATTATTCCCTTTTACCTTCCAAGCTGCAATTGCACGCTGCCCAACCTTAGGCGTTCCGGCAGGTTAATGGGAAAGCAACAGCGACCACAGAACAGAATACAAGCGATCTCTGTACTGCGGTGTACCCGTGGGAGCGGCCGAAATTATCTGCAGGTTGGGCATTTTAAAATGCACACACACACACACACAATCGATGCATGCTGGTGCAGTGTCCCATTTTGATGGTAATGCTTTCCGTTGTGGTGCACCGGCAGAAGGCATTGAAAAAAAAAACCCACCGTCCACCCACGACACCCACAGTCGAACAATCGACGACCGTTTAGGCGGTCATCGCGACAAATGCCACAACGGATAACGGAAGTGTCTCGGGCATGAATGGTGTGCACACAGCCACAGGGTGAAGGTCTCACTGTATGACACACCGTTCGTGCCCAAACGATCATTCACTTCGATGGGTTGCTGAGTGACAGCAGGGGGTTGCATTTTTCCGTCACAATTTCGCAATCCACTCGGGCAAGTCAAATGGTGCTTTTTGTAACACGTTCGATGCGCTTTGTTCTTTGCTCTTTTTTTCCTAATTTTATCACCTTTTTCGTTTATTTGCTTACTAAATTAATAACGTCTCTTTACCAGGCTGTTAACCGAATGATACACTCCGGATTGGTGCCGTTACAAAGCTTTATTAGCGGAAGCACCCACCAATAGTTGCCGTCGTCGTTCGATGGCTTGTTGGCTCCGTCGTCTGATTGCCGCCACCAAAAAGTGTGCGAATTGAGCGCTAATTGTCAGTGTCGGCGGGGTGGTTCGTGCCCCCTTTAGACTGTGTGTGTGTGTGTAACTGAGAGAGAAAGAGGGAACATATGTCTGGCAGTAAATTAAGGCCACCTGGTCGAAGCAAAAAAAAAAAAAACAAAAAAACCATTCTGTTACATTAATCAGGTTGTGCATTATCGGCGAACGGAGAGTAAAAAAAATGTCCCTAACCGTGTGTTAGTGTGTATGCAAATCTCCAGCTGTATCACCCTGTCAAGGTCAAAACGGGTGGAAGAGAACAAACCTGTGGGAAGGGCTTTCAAGACGCTCACATCATCTTCGCACATCACCATTATTCCGGCCGACGAAACAGTGATCGTCTTTCAAATGACCCGCGCGAGTCGCGATGCTGTTTGTAGTCGATTTTTTTTGTCTGTTTAGCGTTTCCCCAGTGCCCTGAGCTAATCGTACACGATCGACCATCACACAGGAGTGGGGGGCGGGTTACGGGTTGGAATACGTTATGGGTGGAAAACAGAAAAAAAAACTTGACTATAACACTACGGTTAGCTGGAAGCGAGTGTCTCAAGTCGCAGGAACCGGTTTCAACACTTCCCCTACCGACGATTCGTTGATTCGCTTTGATTAGGTTACGGTACGCTGCTCACTACGGGAGACCCGAAGGGATTACCGGCCTATCCAAATTACTAGCAGAGATGATCAGCATGCGAGAGAAGGCAAAAAAACAAACCGACCGGCTTCTCAAGGATAAATACCAGCCAGTAAGAATATCTCCGGGAAGAACGTCGGGCAAAACACACACACACACACACTACTAATTATCGATCGCTACGTCACCATGGTTCCTCGATGTGGCTCGAGGTGGAAACAGTGATTGGTTGGCAGTTAATTACCGGTAGTTACCGAGAATTCGCGACGAATGTTTTGCTTTACGAACCAAAAGAACCAATGCAATCGCATATTTTGGGTGCAACAAAAGGGAAGGTTTTCCCACGAGGCAACTGGAGAGCACAGAAAAAAACATGGCCACATTTTTCTTTCGATCGAGAACGTAGCTTTCAGCTGTTTGTCCACAGTGAAGTCATCATTATTTGAAAACAAAACCCCGGAAGGCGTGGCATTTCTCGGAGCAACGGCTTGTCGATTGACAATTCACAAGGTTTCCGTTTCATTTTGCACAGACGGTGGTAGTGGTACAAGCGAGCTTTTGCGAACTTAGCTCGAGCTTTCGGTATTGCAGCACGCGTTTATTTTACTTAATGAGGGCGGCGTGCTTACAAAAAGGATCACGCTTTGTACGCTTCCCGGTTGTGGCACAACAATAACTTCACTCATCACGCCTCCAACGTTTAATTCTGTTTAAGAAGTGAAACACCTAAAAAAACAACCGGATAAATAGAAACGAAAATGAAACTGGAACAATAATGCTATTAATTTTACGCCATTACAGAGAGTTGCTTTGTTGCGGCGGCATAGAGGAGGCAGTGACGATGAGAAAGAACAAAAAGAGGAAAAAAACACAAGACGAAGAAGCACAACATATGAGCCCTAACACACATATGCCCTCTGGCTGGCTAATTTGCATACGCATACAGGTTTGCAGTACGCTCAAACACGTTCTCGCTATTTATCATCGGCTGACGATATTCGCGCGCCACCTCCACTCCTCTCTCCATCTTAGGTTGGGTACGTGTGTGTGTGTTTGTGATAGGGGAGGACACGGTGCCGCCGTCTGGTACCGTTTGTGACCCGCTTGCAAGTAGCAGCCAAACTCAAACTCTGCGGTTCAAACTCTGCTTTCTCGCTTAAATGATTGAAGAAATTGTTGTTTTGCCCACCGTATTTATAAACGCTTCAACGGCCATTTGCACGTGCGCGTGCCCTCTGTACAGCTGTGACACTTTCGCACAACGCACCATGACGTATCAGGCTTTTCGGGTGTGTGTTCCCTTCCTGCGTGACACGCGTAGCTGAGTTAAGCTATAATGTCCCGAACCCGCCGCCATTCCAGCTGTCTCCGGCTTCGGAACGCGTTCGATGACCCGTTTCAGAATAGCAGCGGCGACACGGCACAGAAAGCTTGACGTGAGCCAATTCATTAATCGGCGGTCACCTGTCATAACCTCAATTTGGACGCACCATGGTAATGGCGCCATTACGCGAGACGACACGCCGGCACATACCGGTCGTGCCGATGATAGAAAATATGCCAATAAATTATTGTCCACCTGCCGTACCGTCCGCGGGAGGGTAGGGAGTGGGCAAACGGGGCTAATAAATCAGTTCAAGTCCGCCAACGAGAGCTGATCGACAATTCGGGGAGCAGAGCGGGAAAGGGCAAGCTTTGTCTAATGCTTTCTAATACCAAGCGGCTAATGCAATTAAGCTAGAATGGCTCAGCACGGCACGATGGGAACGTCCCCGGGGAGTGCTAATCGCAAGCCATTAGAATAAAGCGTTCACACTCCCGCGACTTGCAGGCGGAAGTAAACACAGCGAACGCATACGTCTGACATCTCATTAAAGTGATGTCGTGATAATTGACTGCTCAAACCCGATCGTTTTTTCATCGCCACACAAGGCTATTCTACCAAACATTGTAGAAGTACAATGGACGTTGACATCAGTCGCGCACATCATAGCTCGTATTGCGTGTAAAATTTCGCGAACAAACATTCTCGGCGCACTGAGCGCACCGCAATGCGAGTTTTGTGTGGAGAATCTATTAAAAAGAGAGATTCCGCACAGCCCGAGCTTTGTGTTGTGGGAACGTTGCGAAGTTCGGCAGACTTCTTGGGTAAATATTTGCACCTAACAAGACAGCAGTCGTCCGGCCACGAAAGGAACGAATCAGACTTTAAGAAACGGTCCTCCCTCGCGAGTAGCAACTTGATCGCCGAAAGATCTTAAGGTTGACCAAAGTTTTGGCAAACATTGTAAACCATCCGCCACACTGACACTCGTAATGTACTCCAATCCAAGCTGATGTTGTTTCGAAAAAAAAAAAACAACACCATATCGTTGTCGTCCCTGCCGTCCCTCTTTCCGAGACAGGGTTGGAATTCTCGCGGTATGCAGTAAGCAAACAATACTTAACCTTAGCGAGGTTTTTACCAACAAACTTCAAAACGGTGAATCTTCTCTGTTGACAATGCCTAGAAGCTTCCTAACGTTTCTAATGACAGGAGACGCTGTCGTTATTTGATCAAACATGTGAATAGACACGTGTTTGCTTTTATCTCGAGGATAAAACCCCGATCCGATTGATCATGATCATGACAATAATGCATGATAATAGGGAAGTATACATGTGTAGTACAGATTTGTTGAAAAATTGAATCTCTCAAAGTCATTTGCGCCTTCTATTTTCGCACACGGCGTCTGTGAATCTGTACGGCAAATATTTTTCCCTCTGCACGTTCATTAAGCACAACAGTTTGCCTTCTGTTCATAAAAAAGGCATATATTTACACGATAACAAGTGAAACTTGCTAATTTTAGTTCACCGCACTGTACCACTCGGCGGATAAACACAAAGGCAGCAGAGAGAGAGAGAGTTAGAGGGAGCAAGCCAGACAAAGGTCACCAGCCTACGACGTTATCAGTGAGGATCGGTCGATTTAATAATGGAGAAATTTTCCCATGGATGCAAAACAAAAACAAAGCAAAAAAAAGCATTCACAATCGTTATCGGCACTGGCAGTAGTAGTGGCAGCGTGCAGTAGGAAGACGCGAATGCTGCGTACCCGAATGGTGTGTAATGGCATAATTATGCTACAGTAGGAGATGTTCGAAATCTGCCTGGACGGATTTAATTATCTGCTGCGCAAAATCTCTTGTTTGGTGTCTGGCTTAGGGTGGCGAGAGCTTTACCACCACCACCACCACCACTACAACCGACCGAGCAACAGTCTGAAGCGTTTAGGGTTCGCCTCTGCTTTGCGCTGGGTGTGTGATGTTCCGCCACGAACCCTTCAAAGATCCGCCACACACTCGAACTCTACTCGAAGAAAAAAAAAAGAAGCAAACATTCAACACATCGGCCACAATATCTCCCCGCACGATCGCTCTCGAAATAGTAACCTCACCATGCATCAGCCATCATCAGAGGGGAGGGCATCTGGGTGAATTGTTAGTGGGAAGGACGTCTCCATGACCCTCGGCCACGGCAAGGGTTGCGTGATTGTTTCTCGTGTGTTTTGTTTGTAGTGGTCTCGTAAAACAATGAAAGTGTGGCCGAGGGTAAGGGTAAGGTTACCAGTTGAGGGTGTAGAAAGCGTCATACACGTGAGGGAAATTCTACTTTCTACTTCGGTTAGTGCGAAGATGATAGTAGCGATCGCTAATGAAAGCGGGTCGATGCCGTCTGTGGAAGTTGCGATTGACCTCAGAGTTTTGGTAGTGAAGGTGGTAAGCAGCCATTTAGTTACATGCAGGTATGTCAGATTTTCGGTATAGATTTTCTTCGATTAAACTACTTAAATTGAAATAACTTTGATGAAAAACTATTTTACGGCAAATTAATCGCACCATGTATTGTTCTCTTCATCTTCCATCTCGATGTTTGATTGTTTTGTTGTTACACAAGCAAATGCAATCACGACCCGCGAGCAAAAAAAATGTATGTAAAAAGTGTTCCTTTTTCTGATTTATCTTCAAAAGCGTAACAATTTCGTTACGATAGCGAAAGCTGTATTTTAGTATGTGTGCCCACGGGTGTTTTCGCTTCGATTTTCGCTTATATGAGCGATGTGTTCAGCATCGAGGATTAGATAAATGGTATTGCTGCTCTCTTCGAACAAAAACCCCAAAAAAAAACCGAAAATTAACGCGTTTTGGTTCGATAAAATCCTATTTGAAAACATTCCAATCCTCTTAACACAAAACACACACGCACACAAAACACATAAAAGAGGCATCCAAATTTTAGAATTACTCATTCTCTCTACCTTTGCCCAACAGAGATCCAGGAAAACTAATCACGCGTGCGTGCATTTGCATGATGAAATGCTTCTTTCCCGATCAAAAGCGTGCCAAAAGCACCTCGTGTGCAGTTTATTTCCGCCTTCGCAAACCGCAACTGCTCTGAACGGTGCTGGAAACGTACGGGAAAGCGGCGTGGTTTACGATTTCGATTTCAGCTCTGCCCAACAGCCTCGTAACGTCTCGATGTGTGCGAGTGTTTGTCGGTGGGGGTGGTTTGTTGGTCATCGGTCATTAATCATGGATTTATTGGTGCGCCCCTTTGGTGTAGTAGCAGGTTTAAATCGTTGAGGTGGCCGCAGGTGGCCGTTGAGAGGGAAGGAGAGCACACAAAAGGTATCGATTGTGGGTAACGAGAAGATCCCAAGCGGATGCAGCAGCGTGTGCACAGCCACCGATCAATGGATGCACGGGGAAGGGGTGGCTGTAAGCGTTACGTGCAGAGCTCGGTGTGTGCGAAGGGGTACTGCTGGGCGGAAAAATGGAAGCAATAATGGTGAACTTGCATAACGCAGTGGTGATGCAGCAGCGTAAGCTGGAACTCCCCGCCCGGCCGGCAGGTGGTGGATCGGGACCGAGGATAGTGTCTATAATTATCGATTAAATCAATCGTTCACTGTCACACGATGGTTGGGCTAAGATATAATGTATTCCAGGCGTTCGGTGCGCCTTTCATACTATTCTACCAATAGCGGATCACGAAGCTCACAAGCGCACAACACGCCCAGGGAGATCCTGTTGGATGCTCACCATGCCCCGGCAGTTCCGCATCGCTCTCCGAGCCGTGCCGAGCTAATGAGCGGACAGGACAGTTACTTGGAGTGGTTATAATTTCTAGCAGGCGCCAGCCCTGTGAGCTGCTGGTGACAAGTCACAGCAACACACAAGCTCTTGCACAGTGAATAGAAGAAGAAGAAAAAAAAACAGTCGACGATAAATGGTGCAAGTCTTTCATCAGTACACAAAGCCCACAAGGCCCAGGAATAGACATCAAAGCTCGGTGGCAGTGCGGTTTTTCGCATAACAACAGGCGTTCGAAACAAAAACACACGCCCAACACCACAACCGGGGTGCAAGCCGATCAGCACCACAAGAGAAGGAAGCCCCACACCACACATCGTTGGAAAAAGGCAATCATTATTTTAATCAGTTGCCATCCAGTGACACGAACGGCCTCGGGCTACCGGGCACGTTGTCTCTTCTTGAATGCCCTGCGGAACTACTATTCAGGATCCTTTGATTCAGGATAATTAAGGAATGGTAGGTACAAAAATGGCAAACATGCCAGAGCTCAGGCAGCTATTTTAGGAGTGACGTTGCGCAACATACTTTTTATACAATTTACACCGAGCTGGATACCGATGGTTCTTCTTCTTCTTCTTCTTTGGCTCAACAACCGATGCCGGTCAAGGCCTGCCAACACACTTGTGGGGTTGGCTTTCAGTGACTTATTGATTTTCCCCCCATAGCAGGATAGTCAGTCCTACGTATGGCAGCACGGTCTATTTGGGGCTTGAACCCATGACGGGCATGTTGTTGAGTCGTACGAGTTGACGACTGTACCATGAGACCGTACCATGGATACCGATGGTACACAGAGGGAATTCCGAAGGGGCCCAAAAACCAACAAACCTACCTACATTGACGCCAGACGTAATAAATTGCTGATGGATGCGACGCAGTCTCGTCACTGGTTCGATGGTGGTCAGTTATAAAAACAAAAGATTGCAGTTTTTCGTACCGGGCAGAAAAGCGCGAAAATCATCACAAAAGTGCATCGAACGAATGCCGATTCATTGGCCGTAAGAAGCGTTCCGTACGCTCTCCTTGAAGCCTCTTTTTTTGCTTGTTTATTTTTAACCCACTGTGGACAGGGTTTGAGTAAAACCTGTAGCTCGCCTACAGTCGCGCGGCGTTCGATGGAAGTTGCGTAAAGAACGGAGAAAGAAAGGAAAAATTGGAAAGCAACGGGCAAGAAAATCAGTTGGTGGTCTAGTTTTCAACAGCCATGGCACGATGTAGATGTAGCGCCACAGCAGCACCAACAACACCACCAACAAAAACATAAAAAAGCGAAATGTGTTCGAATTGTCTGAGTGCCTGCCCAGGCTGCACCAGTGACCATCGTTGTGTGGTAGGGGAACCAATCAAATAAAACAAAAAAAAATCGGGAAAGAAGTGTAAATATTTTTAAACAACCCAATTTTTGCTTATGTAGTTGTTGCTGGCTCAAATGTAGAATTACGATCATTTTTTCTGCCTTTCACTCTTTGTTTTTTTTACTTGTTTTTTTTTTGCTTTGCTATTGTTTTTGCCTGCCCAAAATCCACACTTAATTGTGCCAAACTAATCCCGTTGACCATTGCATAAATGTAATCCGGTTCGGTAGGCACACCAGTTGCCAGTTGCCCAACTGACATCGATTGACATTCACCGAAACTGGAGCGTTTCGTCGGGGAGGAACAGGGAATTATCGATCGGTGTAGTGCGTTGTGACCATAAGCCGAAGGTTTATGACAGCGCAGTGCGGCCGATAGGTGGTCGGGCTCCATTGATAGGTTTTTGCTGTTTCCTCTTTCGGTTCGCCACGCGAAAGCATGATTGATCGGCCGTCGATGGCAGTTGTGGGGCAGCGAAACGAAAGCTTCTCCTAAAAAAGAAACACACACACACACACCACCCTGCCCCAGCTTACATCATACTGTGGGGACAGCAGCGGACTGGAGCAGCAGCTTGTGGAAAACGGGTCATCCATTTGCCTGGAACCATCAGCGACTGTCAAAACGGCCTGATCGCTTTTGCTAAACCGAGCTTGCATGCAAACAGTACACAAGCGTTCCCCATTTTCGGTGCGAGGATCGAGCCTATATTGAGACACCTGTCATAAAATAGTGTACACCAGTTGGAAACCAATGTAGCCTGAAGAGAACCGAGCGATGGAGAAATGAAGATTAGGCACCGAGCGATGGAAGCACCTGAGGAGCAGCAGCAGCAGTGTCTATTAAAACAAAATAACAATTATTTACTTTCACCAGCCACTATCACACGTGCGTGAGAGTGCATGCGTGCCGCGTGCCTTCAAAAATTCGGCAATCGAATTCGAAAACTGCACCCGCACCCATGCGCAGGGCGGCGACCGACCGCGTTGGGTTCAAAACAGTGGACGCCCCCACCAGTGGAAGCCGTTATGAAAGTTTGGTTCACTTTGGGGCGGAAAGGTGCCTGCTCCTCACCACCCGGTGTCCGGTTTCGGGACGTTTCGGTGCCGTGCGTTGAATTTTGGCGTATTTTTACCCTCCCGGCCCCGAAACCGGTTTACGATACCACGGTGGCGGTGCGGTTATTTCGAGACATCTTTCGCGCGACCCGAGCTGGTGTAAAGTGGCTCTTGTTAGGTAATGTGTCCGCCGGCGGGCCTGAGGGTGAGAGGCTGTTGCGTCTCGGTGTAAACAATACCAAAAGACAGGCCGTGCCCGAGTAATGGTGCCAATTCGGAACCAAACTGTCAAAGCAACGAGCAGCAAACACACACACACACACAAACACGAAATAGAGACACAATCTCTTGGAAGGCAGAAACAACAACGCAGATTCAGCAGTAACACTTAGGGAATTCGGATCAGTTAAAGTCGGAAAGTGAGCAGTGAGCCGCGTACCCAAAATCCCCTCTTCCCCTTTGCGTTCCCAATCGGATTAAAGGTGGCGAGGCGCGTTCGGCAAGCAGCGCAGCGTAACGAAATGATTTGTGCTCATTTTGTTTGCCTTTCTTGCGCGGTTTGGCGCGTATTTCCGATCCACGTAGAGAGGATCGAGCGCGAAAGGGAGCCGGGGCTCGCGGGGGAAGTGTCACGCACCAGCAGCTACCTACTATGCTCAAGGTGGCTGCAGCTCGACTGTGTGTCTTACGCCAAGGGTGTCTTACTGCACACCGTTGCCAGCCTAAACATTTTGTTGCTGCTAATAAAGCAGCAAGAGCTACGCCGAATGACACTGCCGGCCAGAGGAAGTCCGTCGCTGAACCATCGATTTCCGTCGACACACACAGACACAGCGACCCAGCAAGGGTGTACCGTAGCTTGTGAAAACCGGTCGTGGCATACCTGTGGTACGGGCGTTGCGTAAGCCCTTCGGCTAGGTCTCCAAAGGTATGGCCACTTCAAGCTGACCCCTACCCAGTGGGCTCGCTTCACAAGTTTCCCAAGACATTCCTCGTCCGACCCAGAGCATCGGTGGAAGTTACTTCTCAACATCATTTGTAAAGCACGGCTACCCAACCAGCTACCCTCGCTGTCGGATATCATCCGGCGCAGCGCTGCCAAAGTAAAAGATAAAAACCTCCAAAAAGGGTTTAAAGTGGTCGGCAATATGTTGTAACCGAGCGGCGCAGTGGCTAGCGATCGTGCGGCGATTTTTCAAAAATATATGGTCAGGTGTGGTGCTGCCAGTGGAGTGAAGTGCCGGGACACTAAAAGCCCTCCCTTATGTCATGGTAACGTTGGATTAACTCTGCGGGGCTATTTTTTATCACCATTTCCCCCCACTTGGACAAAAGAAAAAAAAACACCCATCCGCAACGTGATTGCGCTACACAGCATCGAAGGTGAGATCATCTTCAATGTGGCCCAACGCAGGATCTCGCGTGGCAATTCCACGCTGAATGCTAATCATGCATAGCTGAAAACGAGCTGTGTACACCCGTCCGTGGTTTTATGGTCTCGCTAATGGAGAGGTAGTTATACCTATGGTTTGTTGTGTGTGTGTGTGTGTGTAGTTGGAAGTCTCTTTCAATATTGGGATACAGTGCACGTGTATGTGTGTGTCATTGAACGGAAGATGCGCTCACATCGGGGGTAACTAATTTGGGCTTCTCGCTTCTTTCACGTTTCCGTTCACAATGCGTTTCGGATTGGTTGCACCACTAGCACGAGGGGAAGTAGCGAGCGAGACTGCACTGATTAGCGATGCGCACGTCGTAATCACCCATCGGCACGTCCCTGAAGTCGGGTCACTGCACACACTTTCACCCTTCGTGAAGATCACCCGGTTCCGACAGGAATGCGCGCCGCTCCGGGGCTCACGTTCGATCGTGGCCGATCATCGGAATACGCGAAAAGCGGTTGTTCGGAAACCGCACCTGCCCCCGTCCGCCCGTTCCCTTCCTTCCCATCGCCCTACCACCCATAACGAGGTCACCGCGTTTTGAGTACCCGGGTATGCCGGGTTGCATTCCACGCGAGCCCCCTTGCCACCGAGCGCTTATCTTTGCCGCTATCTGTTTTGTGTTCGCGCCCCCTCCCGAGCCCTACCACTTCGAGCCCTCGAATGTTGATGATCTTGGCCCAAACAAAAGCAAAACCGCAGCTGAGCAGAGAGAGAGAGAGAGAAAGAGAGTAATCAATTGGTGCACTTTTGGAGTGTCGATGAGAAAAGGCACCTTTCGCATCGTTCCCGTTGCTCACACCGCGAAACACACACTTGGCTTGGTTGTGGTGCACGGCCGCACCATTATTGTTCGCTGCCGGCATCACGGACATCAACCAACCATCCTCGTCGCCGTTTTGCACTATCCTTGTACGAAGAATTTAACGTGTTTCCTTCTCGTCCGCTTTGGTCGTGCTTTGGGGGTTCGTCGTTTCACTCCCTCTCGGGTAAGGACAGATCGGAGAGCGGGCTAGGCTTTGGCGAGCCTTCAAAACACGGCCACCCTGCACACCCATGCGGACGACCGCGCCCAATTGTGACCAGCCCCGATTATTAATGATCCCGTTCTACTTAGATGTGCGGTGGTGGACGGTTTCACTTGCGGTTAAAAGCTCCCAAAAGAATCGACACTATCAGCGGCAGGCAAAGGGGGCACGGCTTCGATCGGCGCTCCGATGCAAACCTAGCTGGGCGGCTTCGAAATCGTGCCGATACTGCTGATCCAAACCATCACTTACCCCCACGATACCGTGCCCGACGATCTTTCCCAGGAGGAAATGGGAAGGTGTCTCTTTGTGTGTCCGTACAGTCGCTACGGGCGGCTTACAAGGGAGCCTAAGTAACGAGCGGCGATGAATCAACTGGTGACGCTCGATTTGCCAAGGCGGCGGACGACACAATCGGGCCATCGCGGGGATGGATTGTTTGGATTTGAATTGACACAAAGGAACTTTTACCTTTGGCGTGAACATCTAACCACTGCCCATCTTGCTAGCGGACGCTCATTGGCACAGTTTTGTGCCCTGCCCGCGCAACAAACGGGCGTTTCGTAAAGTAGGTCAAACTATGTGGTAGAAAATGTGCATTGTCCTTTTTTTTTCTTCTAGCAAGGCCCAAAGGAGTAATTTACAGAGAACGAGAGGGAGAGAGAGATAGAGTTAATTAATAATGCACCTATGGAAGCTTCTCACATTTGCTTGATGAAAGTTATAAATGAACGAAATAGAACAAATTCAAATTTCCCTTTTATATTTCACCAAAAAACACACATCTCCGTTGTAAAGAATAGAAAAGAGACTAAATATTAATGCTGATAGGTTGTTCTTATTACACTTTTCGTGTGAAGATTCAACGAGCATCCTCATGTTCATAATCACACCAATACCTGTTATCAGTCCTCAATGGCAAATTAAACTCTTATCTTATTTCTACTCGCGTGCACACCTCTACCGGGTGAATGTTACATTCAGCTGTAACAAATGACTCAGTTTGAGCGGAACTACGAGTGAAGTATCATCATCTTCATTACAAAACTATACACATTGAAGTGATTGAATTGCAAACGGTTTATTAAAAAGGCCTCAATGTGCAAAGAGCTACGTGCTTGAAGAAATGGCTAAAACGAAATGGAATTTAATCTTTGCCACATTTATTGTATCATGTGTTTCACTGATTGTGTTAATAGTCTCACTTTGTACACCGTATTGGGTATATACAGCAGAGCAAAATGCCATGCGAGTGGAACGTTCTACATAATTCACGTTATTTCCGTTCTAGATAACATCGGAGGCTTATGAAAGCAACGCGTCCAGGAATAGTGAAATAAACTACGGGCTGTTTTCGGGTTCCTTAACTCAAAACTTTCTGCCCAATTCGCGCTACTACAGTTTAACACGTAAGAACGAACATCATGCAAACGCATTTTCCATACTGGACCGTAGTGTGTGTGACTATAATCTCATTTCATTTCTCTCTGCTACAGTTACCTGCCTTTATCACGAATATGTGTGTGCATACAGTTGTCAAGAAGATGAAGAGTCACGAACCGAGGAAGTTTTGCAACTCTTAAAAAGATTGCCTCCTGCCGATTGTCCCAGCAGTTCTTCAAGGATGCTCCCACTGGTCCATAGGATCGATCCACCAATATTCCCGCAAAATCGTCAAGCATCGGCCAACATCGATCGCAGTAGCTTTATCAACACCGGGCTGTGGGTTTCGACGGTGGTGTTTATCGGAATTGCTATAAGTTTTGCAGCTATTTCGGCTAGTTTTTCCATCATTAACGTGCTCTTCAATCCGATCGAACCGGTGTTCAGCGTGTTTGGATTGTACATCTGGAATGGGGTGGCCCTTGGATCCACTGCACTGTGCATGATAATGTGGGGAGCATTGTTTGCCAGTACTCTAACCGATAACATCGCCATTACGGATACGCTTACAACACAGATTCCCTACAGCTCTGACGGGCTAGCTTCCCTCGGGGTATGCTATTGGATTTTACTTTTACCCATTTTGCTGCACGGCCTCAACGTAGGACTTCTGCTTTGGCGTAAACGTATCGTCAACAAAGAACCGCCGCCAACTACTATAGATGTCGATCGGTCGGATTTAACCATTATTATGTATTAAATAAATTGTGATCTACCGTTTTCTCTCAATATAATATCCCAGTAACAATTGCATCCCGATGCCTGCCACCATGACAATAAATATGAAACATTTTACCAGACAATCGATCAATATTTTATTTGATTGCTTTCATTTTATGTATGGAGCAAACATGGAATGAAATTTTTCAAAATGCACATAAATATTATTCTTGTAGATTTTTGACTGTTCATGTTCAAGTAATGAAACGATACTTTCATAGAAATGACGAAAGTATTGTGCTCCGTGATCTGTTTTTTTCATATGTGTGCCCTTATCAGCTTGCTTGGAATGGAAGGGCATATCTTGACACATGCCAAACCACCACATCCACAGTGAGCTGCTTTCACGCCATTCGCTGTCAAAATGTGCCCACATACAATAAGCAAAACAGAGGAAAACATCGAGCGTCACTTGGGCCACAGAAAAGCGTGCATAGTTTTCTTGGAATGATATTTTTGTCATTTTACACGGTTCTACAAAGAATAGGCCACATAACTCACATTCTACATTATTGTGCGTTCTGCAGTGCGTATCGTGTCTCATTTCTTATACTTGTTGCTCTTGGTTTGGGGTTAAATAGCGCCTTCTGATCGCATAATAGCGCAATAAAGTGTCACGCACATAACATACCGAAAATACCCGATTGCGCGAAGCGTAAGTATTGGCAATTGGATGCAAATCGTGATAATGCCGTATTGAAATGACCCATTTTCATGCCATGCAACAGGTAGATCTGCTATTATCCTTGTATGGATATAAATATCAATGCTATTTCAAACGAATGCTTCCCAAATGCCCTCCAGCAGTGTAACGGATCGAATCCGCTGACAGCTGTATGCACTTATCCTGTATGTCCTCGGTGTAAAAAAAACAATCCATCCACCCAGCTCATCTCCGGTGTCCGGAGCCACACGGCCAAACCACGGGGAAGATGTAATGTTTGTGCAGCCAGAAATCGATTACGAAACATGGCTTGCTTTTCTTTCTTTTTTTTGCTTTCCGTGCCGATGCCGCGTGTGTGCATGTGTATCGAAGCTGAACATTCATATGCATCATCATGCCCGGTGGTTACAGCAGATTCAAGCCAACCGCTCCGTTCCAGTTATGTACCTCCGCAAGAGAAATAACCCGTTTGGCTCGGCGAATGGCACCACGCGAACGGGTGATGCGGTAAGAGGCGACCAGGGTGGTAGGAATTGAATTCAAATTTAAATGGCCATCACAAATAAAGCCGGTGAGTTGGACCTACGGTGGGGTAGAAGGAGCGAAAAACCGGAATCGAATGCATTAATTGCAACGGTGCGGAAAACAGGCGATGTGCTTTTCAGAGCAAAAGGAAAATTAATTTGTTTTATTTTTGCTTCGTCGGGAGCGTGTTCAGTGACGCTTTAATGGAAGATAATTTTATCAATAACAAACCCAGTTAGTTGATGTTGTAAACTGTTTAAATATGAATTTGTCCCACAAATGAACAGCGACACCGTTGATCGCTTCATACCACCAGCTAGTGATTTTAAACCCATTAGGGCTTGGGTCTTACCCATAATTTTCCACCGATCGCAAATTACGCTCATGAATCATTTATGCTCCTGCCCGAATGGCCCACACACCGTATGTGTCCCTTCACACAGTCAGCCACACCGTGTACACCACGTCGCCGATGGTTGGGTATGAATCATCAAAGTTTCCGCGCGCGGGCTGCGCGAATCCAACCCTTGCTGGAGTTGCCCGATACTCAGGCTGCGGCATTGCACAACGATTGGGCAGAAGAGGTTGCTGATGATCGACGATGCTGCGGTGCACGATCCGCCATGTATAATTTTGTGCGACGCGAAGGCGAGGAATTTGGCAGAACATCCCCGATCGATTGGCGTAGGTTTCTGGCCAAAACCAAAAAAAGGGATGGGGGGCTTGGTCCCACGTTTCGGTGACTCAAACCGGCTACTGGATACTAGAGAAGACCTCCCCGCGTGTGAGTAAGGCAGGATGGCTTCATCTTTTCGAGATTCTTCTCCTTTCCGTTAGGCTAGCGTAATTTCCCGCTCCTAGAAACACTCACCGGAGGGCGAAGCAGTTTTACGCGGTCCGATATTTCGTCACCCTGCTTGGGACGTTTTGGACTGCTGGTCGTCCGGCGATCATCTTCACACGCGCCGGATAATTATAGTGTGAGGTAAAGTTCATCGAACGCTCGAAGGGATGTCGGCGGGTTAGAATGCCATCCGCAGGTCGCGATCGTGGAACGGCTGAGCCCGCGCTCAGCTTGCAATGGAATTTGGAACAAACTCCAACATGTGTGTGTGGTTTGCGTCATTTTGTTGCGTGCATTAGAATTTGTACGAGCCAACACTTGTGTGCGGACGGCGGGAACACGCGCTTACAATTCAACGTGTGCACACGAACGTTTTCCGAACACATTGTGCATTGGTGCAATTCGATGAGGATCATTTTTCCATTGATCCTCTCTCAGTGTGTGTGTTTGTATGTGTGTATGTGTCAGTGTTGTATACATCAGACAAATAAAAAAAAACAAATGACACAATATGGCCTTACCAGTCGCCTAGCAATGAAAAAAACCGTTTTTTCTTCTGCTTTAAAGCATCGCTTCCAAATTACATCGATGCCGGCCCCGGTGCACCATTATGCTTATTATGCAATGTGTTTCTTTTCTGTTTTTTTTTCTCGCACCACCCACTGAAGAGAACCGCTCCGCTCCACTCACCCTTCTCTAACGGTGACAGCAAGACGGCGAAGATCAAAATGGAAACCACGGGGTGTGTGAATTTTCGCCACCTTCGCAACCATGTGGCAACCATAATTGGTGCAAATCATTGGTGTGCTCGAGCACTGCCGGTCATCAATTTGTTCACATAGGCGGGACACCGAGTAAGCACACTCAGTGTGGTTGTACGCGAAGGAAAATCTAATCTTTCACGTCTGATGCTTGTGAAATCATCGTACTTTTGAAGTGTTCGTCTTGTTTTGCATCTTAACTGTTAAATGTTTTATTTCCTCAAAGGATCGCGGGCAGTTCCCTTTTGTGATGTTCCTTTTTTGCTTTGTTCAACATGAGGATCTGACGCCAACTACTGGCGAGAATTTGTTGCTCCACGGGGCAGAACTCATGCTCTCTGGGATGGTACGCATCAAACACTAGACTGGTCTAAAAATTGAAACGAGAGTAATCACATTTATCACTCGTCTTATTTGCAGTTCCTCCAACTTTCCACATCAATTCTCTACGCTCGACTCTCGATCGATCAAAACGACGTAATTGGCTGCAAACATGGAGCCGTTCTCGGGTTCTTTTTGCGTTCGTTTCTATAAGAAAGCTTCTAAATCTATGCGAAGCGCTTTCCAACGACCGACACGCTATGAATGACAAGTAGGACCAATTGGGCTGATGTGTAAGACGATCCGAGCACACAAAATAGCACACCAAACTATCATATTTCCGGTCGAGACAGGATACGGTTTGCCTCTTTGCATTGGCGGTCAGATCCTGCACTCGTCCTGCACAAGCATAGGGACGTGCGGGAGGCGCATAACATTGATGTGTCTGTTTTCCCCTTTCGAGTGCTCGGTCATGCCCTTCGTTCCTTCCCCTGTGTACGCCTTTGTAAACCATACTATCGGTCACGTTTCGGCACAACTTTTATTACCATTACCATTATGGGAGGTCAAACGCCGAAAGGGAAAAGAAGATGGGGCTTGCCACGCTACACCGCTGGACCCTGGCACATAGCACTGTCATCGGATCGCGGTTTGCCACTTGACACTGTTTTCTCAACCACACCACCGTCTCGGGAGACGGAGCATCAGTGGTGGGATGCATGATGTGAGAGACACCCTGGTGATCCGACAATGAGTGTGTCTCGTTGAAATAGAAAGAAAAAAAAGAATCAAACACTGAAGGGAAAAAATCGCCACAAAACTTTGCTCGTTAAAAAGGCAACTTTACGATTTCCGGTTTCATGGCAGCCGGAAAATTGCGACGCATTGTGCCAGCGCGCATTCAGCGGTATTTGCCGTGCTAGGATCGGAACATTGGAGCATGGATGCATGCAGCGCACCCAAGGATGTATAGATCCCGGGTTAGGGATGGTCGTCAAACGTGGCCGTTGCCACAGAGCCATAACTTTGCGCGAGCGGACAATAAAATGCTCATTCGCCGTCCGAAATCGGATTTGTCGCAGTTTTGGTGGTGGGGTAGCGGTTGGGTCATCAATTTTGCATGTGGCTCCGCGCTGCGTCATCGCTATGGAGCAATACTACACTTCCCAATCGAAAAGCGCAGTAACGTAATTCACGGCCATAAACAAATAAACGAACGAAGAGAGCTGTGAATTGTTGTGCTTTTTCCTTCTTTTTTGTAGGAAGTTCCGAACTGAAGGGCATCGAATCATTGCCTGATTGCCTGAAGGACATCGAATCATTGAGAGGAAGACTAGCAGACATTTCTGGAATAAAACATCTTTGCAGCTAGAGTGGGTTGGAAATAGCCTGGGTACTGCTCTCAAATAGAAATTGATCGATATAGATTTTCTATTGGATCGGAATGAGTTCCAAAATTCACTTCAATTGACTTTTATTATTAAACTATAGCAAACGACTAATCGAATTGACAAACTGCCACTGGAATATGCGCTCTATTCGTTCGGTAGATATTCCGGTCCATTGTTTCGCCCCTCCTCCAACAGCTTGCTTCAACCGATGGTGGTAATTAAGGTAACCTACTTCCGCCACACAAGAACTAAATGGTAAACCACTGTATATCCCTTCCCTATCTCTCTCCCCCATCTCTCTCTCTCTCCCAAACCTCCTGCCATTGTGTCAACCGTTGTTGAAAGGCGGAGAAAAACGCGCTCAAACGCGGAAGCACCGAGTACTTAATGGAACCGGGCGCGATTTTCCCGCGCTAGCAAATGACAAAACAACGCCGCGCCGATGTGCGGTGCAGTGTCATTTTTCTTCGGCCGGGATCCCTTTTAACCTCGCGAACAGGTTCCCCCTCCCCCCTCACCCGCTCTCCGTCAGCCACCCACGGACCAACGGGCTGCACGGTAAGTTCCCGCGCGAGGTGGCGATGCAGATCGATGTGGAAAATTCGTCACGGTACTTGCTAGCTGCACCCACCCGGGTATCGCTTGACAAGCGGGTCACCCCTTTCGTTTCGCTTCCTATGTGTCTTTCTCTCTGTTTCTCTTTCTCTTTCTATCCTCTTTCTTTGGGCCACCCTTTGGAGCGTACTTCAGCCCAATGTACCGGAACCTGGCAGCGAGATGGCGGAACTTGCTGCTCAAGAGGCTTTCCATTCCACGGAAGCAACACGCCAAACAATAAACCGGCAAGCATCAAAAAGTTATGCTGCTAAGTATAGGTGTGTCTATGTGTGTGTGTGTGTGTGAGACTGGGGTATGGTATTAGCCCGGTTGGGGGGGGGGGGGGGAACGAAAAGGAAATGAAATCCTATGAAAACCAACACACCGTTTCTCGGGCCCGTTCGGGCGCCGGGTTTGATAATGGTAATAATAATAGTACTGGTGATGATGATAATGATGATGATGCTGTGTACAGTCATATTTTCACGTTGGAAAAAGTGTTTTCCTCTTCTTGCACCACTCTGTTATGAGATACGAAGACGATTGGAGTTTGTGGCAGTGAATCGTGGGCATGCAGTCGAGCATAATCCTGCCGTTCCTCTTGACAGCAGTGTTAGCCTGGTTGTTGGACATTTAGTGCTCTTACAGCAGAGGCAATTGCTTATGCACTGATCGAGATGGTACGCTTCTTCTTTCAAGTAAAGTTTTCGTTTTTGTACGTTGTGAAGAAAGAAATCTGACACCTATCAAAATGCCAGCAGGTGACAACGTCTAAGGGGCAAGTAACCGAACGTTCAGTTTTAACGGAGTGTGACAGAAGAACCGAGCCTTTTAGTGACAAACAGACAACGTAACGAACACAGTGAACCCCTTGCGACACACGCACACACACACACACACACATACCAATTGTAGTGTATAGGCCAGCTATCGGCCAAATATGGCGCGGTGGCAGCGAGGAAGAAAACGCGACTTTAATTAAAATGTCAATTATCGTTAATTTAATTCGTTCGTTGATGTCTTACACCGCTCGTTGGCGTTGTACGCGTCGCTTTGCCCGGGTGTTCCAACGCTCGACCGTCCAATGACCGACCAACTGCGGGACATTGTTCAACGTGATCGTCCAGCGGGTAGCCGTACCCAATTGGAATGGTTTAAATGGACATTAAAAACCACAAAAACAAGCAACGTTGAGCTTCGGTTACCAAATCTGTGTGTGCGGATAATCGGCAACAGCTGCTCCGGTTATGTCTTTTCGTAAGTGGTTATGGCATGATAGAGCGATATCAATGTGTGGACGGTCAATTAAGCTCCAAAATCCGATTTGCGAAGATAGAGATCGATACCAACGAAAGCGTTAGTTGGCACTGCATCTCGAAATCGGAATTGCTTCATATCTGCAGACGGCGGCTGAATTACGGCTCGATTCGCCATTCCAACGGGTTGCTGCTCGTTGGACGTGCCTCACTGCCCAACGGTTGACCTTCTTACGCTCGCGTCCAAAAACCTACCATTAACTCCTCCCAATGTTTGGCACCTGAACATTCAAAACAAATGTACGACGCTGCTCGCAACTCATCTAATCCACCCCGATGCTGCTCACTCGATGGTAAAGCGATTTTTCACACCTTCCAATTAGGCTCCGCCCGGAGTGCGGAGGGCAGATGATTACTATCTTTAGCTACACGTCCCTTCCCAAAGGCGATACCGGGCCGGTTGATGATGGTGATGGGGCGCGCATGGATGGTGTCGGATGATTTCTCTTGACTTTTCCCAAACGTGCCAAACGGAAGAATGCAGATTGGGAGCGTTGGCGCGCCCGGGTTGCGGCGTTCCTGACCGTTCAAGACCTAGTTACACACACACAGACACACACACACCGTCCGGAGACGCCGCAAAAAGGTCAAGAAATAGGATCACTTGAACCGGAGGCTCGTTGTTCGCTGTCTCTCGCGCGTGTTAAACGAAACGATCGCGTTCCCATTTGCTGTGAGTCAGCGGGCAGTACCGATCGATAAGTGGGTAACATATTGGCGGGAAGGCCCCCCCCCCCCCTTAACCGCCCCTTACACCGGATCCCCTAAAACGCCATCTAACAAGCCAATAAAACTATTTACAGTTATAATCAGGGTAGAGTCACCCGCAACCGCCCTAAACACGGTGCCGTTCCGAATTAATCCGATGGAAGCTCCGGAAGATTCGGGTGCGGGGACGGCTGAATTCGATGCATGCGCAATCAATCGTTTTGGGGCGCGCTGGTCGGCGAAACACCACGGGGGAAGAGGTCAACCGAAACTGGTGCTCGTGTAAATGGTGCTGCGACGGAAGATGAAATCTGTTTATGCTGTGTTTTTTTTTTTGTTTCTGTCTGTTATAGCCCTATTCCGCCAACGGAAGATTTAATTAACACGTCCAAGCTACGGCCATTGGGCAATTGGGCAATCGGGCAGTGGAATGGGAAAGGAAGTGAAGGATTTTATCTGAAAGTCTTTATAATCGTTACATTTCGAGAGGCATTTCGCCTCTCTGTTTTTCTCTCCGCCACAACGCAGCCCTGATTTGCCCTGGTGACCTTCAATTTATGCTGGTCGGAAAGATAAACGCTCCATCGGCCGTGCGCTGCAGAAGGGACGGCATAGTTACACGTAACGTTGATACACCCCTAGGATGCCTGAGCCAAAAGTCGGTCATCGCGTGCATCACACACCGCGTGGTTTGCCCAGTTTTGTGCTCCTCTCATTTTGTTATTTATTTCGTGCCCCATTCTAGGTGAACTTTTGCCCGGGTGTCGTAGATTACACGCCCAGGTCCAACCGCCGAACGATAACTGGTTTGATGCTTCCATTTCTCTCTGCGCCCGCTGCGAGATGTTCCCGCAGTTGCAGTTTGGTGATGCTCAAACCCGCTAAGCTAAACCTCATACTGGCGAACCTACGATGCCTTGTTACATCAGGAGCTGCCGGCTGGGGGAGCCGCGCAACCGCGCAGGGTATCATCAGCGTCATCCGTAGCGGGATCGGTCGTGAACCGTCCCCCGAAACCATACACACGCGTTCGTGCATTCCGTGTCGCCGTATCGCGTGTGGTCCCAGTACGAGCCCACCTCCGCCTGGACGCCGCACCGCCTGTTCCGAAAGTAACCGGTTCGGCTGTCGGTTGAGGTCAGTTTGCTTGCAAAGCTTGCACAGGTTGTCGTCGCTTGCTAGCCTGCTGCTGCAGCACCACCACCAGCTAAAGACGCATAGTGATGGTGTCCTCGTTTGGCTTTCGATGCGAAGAGCCCCACAGCCCGTTCCCGCCGCGATTTTATCGACTTTAAAAAAAGGCTACAACTTGTTCAAATTCAACCTGCAACGGTTTCAACATGCATATGGAGGGGGGGGGGGGAACGAAAACAAAAAATCAACGACACGAGTTCGTAACGGTTGCCAGCCCCGTTTCGTGGTCAGTGTAATCAGCAGTGGCTGGCGAAGAGTTGGCCGGGAGGATGAGGCACCGGTTGGGGTCCGTTTGGCAAGACGATCGCCAAACGATGGATGATTCACGGCTAAATTCAATTTAGAAGCAGTCCGTGCCGATCGTCGAGTGATCGTCGAAGGAAGCGGAGCACAGCACGTGCGAGTGTGTGGCGATGTGGCAACTGAGGCCACGACGTATGTCGCCCCACACGCTCGCGACTGTCGCGTGTTCTCGCGGCATCGTTGACGTTGCGTAAAGTCAAGCAGTGGGTCTTCATTAGGTGCTTCATCAGCGTGGAGCGATGGGACAATGTGTAGTTATTGCGATACCCTAATGAAGGTTATCGTAAAGGTTTGAGAGATGCGAGAGCGCATGTGTCACCGTTCGTTCAGAGTTTTGTTACGAAAATGTTTAAACCATTGGTCTAAAAGCAGACTTTTCTCTGAACGCAATCCAACGCACAGTGGGGCACGTGGATTTGTTTTAAACGTTGCACAGCTAAAGGTTCAATTACTAAGCATCCGAACGAATGCAAACCCTATCGCGGTGAACCAATTTCTAGCTTGTTCTACGCGATTACCGAGCGCTACAAACGGGTACCGCTTCCGGAGATGCTCCCAAACCGGCTTCACACACTCGATTATTCTACCATCCTAACAGGTTAAGCGCTGAAAAAGTGCCGTGTGCTGCTTCATTTCTTGTTGTATCCCGAACTGGAGTGCCTCGGCTAGCACGGGAAGGAAGTTGGCGTAAAGCATAATTGCGTCCCATGCTGAGCCACCGCCCATGTTACTGGAATAGTAACGTAACGGAGTAACGGAGCTTTACCGCCGCGGACGCCAGGACGCGCAGCCATCCGTCGATTATCAGGTTCCCATCTTTGGCGGCAAAATTGGTTTCAAAGCAACAGCCAACCGGGCTGCCGAGTGCATCGTCGTCGGGGTAGCGGAGCGTACTAACCAGGCAGAAATCGAACGGTAAGTGCCACGCGATGAATGAGAAGTGCCGATTAGGGCAGGGTAAATTATTGTGCCTTAAGTACACACAACACGGCTAGGGCCTCATTGGCACACAATTGGTACATCAATCATCGTTTGATGGTGAACCGCGGGTGACGTTGCATCGTGCGACCGAATCATCATGATGATCCGCAGCAGCATGGTTCTTCACCTCAAACGGTCATAATTGAACGTACCTGTTGTTCTTGATGGGAACCTAGCAGCTGCTTTGTCGTACAACGGGGACCAGATTAGCACATACAATAATCGTCAATGTGTGACAATTTACACTCGGTACTAATGTTTGAAACCTTGCTCAAGGACCACCCAGGGACCACTTATCAAATAGAGCTATAATTGATAGTGTTTAGGGTCGATAATGAACCGAAAGCAGTGTTGTACTTGTACAGCCCTTAAGAAACCGTAAAGCCAAAAAAAACACCAACAAGAAAGAATTCATCAGCATGATGCACCATGCTGGCATAACGGAATGTAGTGACCACGATTACATCGCTCTCAATCCAGGTCTCGTGGAGCTGCACTACAGTCATCAAGAATACGGCGTCATCCCAACAACAACAACAACTACAGCTCCAACCTGTCTAAGTGGAGCACCTTCTGCTCGGTTCGCTCTGGAACGTTGGGGGAGGCGCGACGCCGAATGCATTCCAATGCCACCGCCAGGGAAGGTGCTGTTTTGTTACGCTCCGTTGGACGAAACGTGCCTCGGCCGTCGTCAGTTTGTAGGACAACCTGCGAGTCGCTCAAAAATATACGGTTCTCGGGTTTGGTTCTCTCCCTCGTTTCGCAGCCGTTAGCTGCCACACGCTGCACGAAGGAGTCGCGCGAGACCTCGACTTTGGGGTGCGTGCTTCTCAATCGGTCCCAAAATAAGACCTAAACACACTGTGGCGCACAAAGAACGACCGATAGGCAGCCTCGCGAGCCGCACTGTTCGGGAGACCAGTATTCTGCACTCTCAGCAAGTGAGCGGAATGGAAATCTTAATCAAGCCAATCAACCCAGCCAAGGCTGAACGATGGGTCATTGTTTTGATCACCACACCGACCAGCACAGATCTAGGGAGATCCGATGGAGCAGCGATATGCTCCGCGACTCCACCGTTGACCGCAATCAGCGACAAATCTCGTGGACGAGATCGTGGGACACATGCACACACACATACATACACATAGTGCGACCTGCAGAGTGGAGGAGAACCAGCAAACCTTGAAGCGCCATAGCATTCCGGCACGAGCAATCAATCGAATGTCCGACGATTGATTTTCCTGCCGGTGCGAGTCACTGCCGGTTCGCAGGGACGAGAGTCGACGTAATGGCGCCTTATGGAGGCTTAATCCGAACGGCAAATCGACAGGTGACCGGATGAGGCCGATTGGACCAGAGCTTGTCGTGTTATGCGTTAATTACCCCACACAATAAATCAATATATCTGTAACCCTCGCTAGCGAGTTCAATAAAAGCTCCTTCAACAAAATTTGAAGTACAATCATCTCTAAGTCCAAGGAGTTTGTAAACTCTAAAACCTTTTCCACACAAAAAAAAAACCCCAAAATCTAACCCATGATCAATACTTTCACCTACCTTTAGCCCATCCGGTAAGAACGTTGCCGAGGTAAGACACCTTGTACTCCGGATCCGGCCGGCTGATGTCGATGCTGTGACAGTTGCGCCGCAGCAGCCTGCCGAGCCCGCGCGTTATCGACTTGATCGCCTTTGCGCTGCTCTCGCTGTCGTTCACGTAGCACGCGTCCCCGATCTGCAGCTCCCCGTCGTCCGCTTCCTCGGCCGCACCGGCCCCGCTGTCCTTCTTGTGGAACTTTTCACTGTTCAGGAAGCTGCGCTTGAACTGCTGCAGCTTCAGCAGGGCGCTGCTATCGTCATACTTTTTGGTATTGTAGGTGTTGCCGAAGATGCGCGCGATCGACGCACTCTTGACGAAGCGTGACTTTTTCTTCTTCAGCGTTTCGTCCGCACCGGACGCAGCGGCTCCCCCGTTCGCGGCCGGGCCCATCTGTTGGGCCGCGGCATGCTTCGCGATCGGTCCAGTGCCGGGGTCACTTTTTGGTCGACGGCGTAGATGAAAGATGTTGAACTTGTCCAACGTCACACCGGTGCCAGCCTTGGTGCCAGTGTCCTCCTGCCCCTTCTTGCCCGCGGACATAGCGGTGCCGTTCGCTTTCGACGCGGTCAACACAAAGTCCACCTCATCCTTGCCGCGCTTGATCGGTTCGATCGGATGACCACTGTTGGCACTACCACCACCACCACCACCACCACTGTCATCATTACCACCGCCCTCGTCGCCTTCTTTGGGGATGTCCTCTTTGGAGGAGTAGTGTTTACGATTCGCCGCCATGTTTATTCTACCTTCAAATCAGCCACTTGCACGACCAAAACACGCACTGTATACGTCAGCCCAGGGCCGTACTTGTTGTGTGCTGTTGCACAGTAGCAAGCGGGATATTTCTAAACAACTTTAAGCAACAAGTATGTTGATGCCCTTTTTTTTTTTGGTTGCACTTAGGGGTACAGGCAGGGGCTCTTCTAGCTACATGTTCAGCACTGTGTCGGAACCACTTTGGAAATTGGTAAGATACCGCGGAGAGCCTTTCAAGCTACGAGAGCGTAAACATTGAAACAGAAACAAAGAAAGCACTAGCGAACAACACTGCCTGTGCTGCGAGTATCTAGGCACTCGTCTTTTGCGAGATACCTGCGCGAGAGAAACACTACAGAATGGCGCACTTGTTGTCACTTTGCCCGCCGTTTCCAACGGCACAGAAGCACCTTTCGCACCTGGACACTATTATTTCTTCAGTTTCGTAACACTGACGGTGACACCCAGCAGAGGTCAAAAGCCTTCGAAACAACCTGAAGATACGATTGCAACGACCACAACAGGAGTTAGGCTCCAAACACTGCGCCGATATCTCGGTCTCGATTGATCCACGATCGATCCAACACTGGAGAAATCGCGAGCACCGTTCGGGTTTGCCCGTTGTTAGAAACTAGAAGCCCAACGGTGGCCGTCGATGGTCCGCCGATTCTCGACCCGCTGTTCGGCCCGCGGGCGTTCGTTGACTCTAAGCGCGGCGTAGCAGTGTGGCGCCCTGTGGTACAGGTGCCTTGAACTCGATTGCGTCAAGTTCTCGCGGAATGATCGCTCAGATTTCCCTCCGAATAGGTGCGCGCTCGTACGGATCGGTGCGTTGGCACTCTGCTACTACTGTGCTGGTCGTGTTCGGTAGGTTTCTGCCTACTGCTCGTGGTAGTGGTAGTAGGCTGGCACGTTCGATGTGATGCAACTGTGCAGTCTTGGTCGGTCTAGTGGGTGGTGGAACGGTGATGCACACGCATACAGCAGAAACGCACAGCGCAAGTCGGTTGCCGAGCGGAGTTTTCCTTTTTTTGCGATCCTTGCGTTCTGGTGTGTGTTAGCTAATCGGTGGCGGCGTCGGTTTTGCTTCGCCCCACTGCTGTTTGCTTCGTTCAGCTGTCCGGTGTTACTGTGCTTCGTTACGATCACGAGCCGCTATTTCGAGGACGACCGGGAAGGGCTGGCAGGACGGAAAGGGCGCACTGAATGGCGTTAATTACACGCGCACTGCACTCCGGAGACCGCGTGCGTCGTCTATCACGCGTAGTTACGGTGGTGTGTGATCGTGAGTGCGTTCAAATGCACGTCACACGCAGTTTGCTGGTGTGAGGATCGTCTGAGCGTAGATTCTTCAATGTCCTATGGTGCTGCTGTATAGAAAGAAGGAAGTAAGAGAAAGGTAGAAAGAAATTATTTTCATTGTCAAAATTCTGCAATTTTCTTTAAGTGCTTGTTGTTGTGAGCGCTTTATCGGCCTTAAAAGAAGGTATGCTCTTCTTCTGCGATAACAAGCGCCAAACATTAAGCACAGAATGGAGAATCTACTTTACAAGTCAAAACGATCCCACTCCCCCTCCCCCCCGGTCGTTAAGATTCAGTAAACAAAGCACCTCCCGCACGGCATTCTTTCCGGACGCTGAACAAAACGGTGCTGTTACCGTTTGTTTTGACCATTAGCGCCGCCAAAAACCATACATTCGAACCATTACAGTCGGTTGCAATATGTGACGCATTATACTAAAGCCTTCCACCGTAACATCGGACTGCGCTCTGCGTACTGCGTCTTATCCCTTGAGAAAAGCAGATGCCACCATCCAACATGTGTGTGTTTCAAACCTTGGTTTGATTATCGTTCCCCAGTTCGACAATGAATCGAGCAGCATTCATGCAACATAAACCTCCAGTGCTCTTTAAATCGGTACAATGTGTGTTGGTGTTTACTGCCAAGACCTGACGGTTTGAAACGGTGAGAAGTGGACTCGGTGCCATTCTTTTCGCAGAAAAATAGTTCAAAACACACAGCAGCAGCATTTCGGCAACTGTTGCCGGCAAACACTGGAACCACTTAATAGGGAAAATAAATCCACGGCCTGAATGGGAAGCACCACCCCGATTACATAATGAAGTGCAATCCATCAGAACTAACGACTTCTTCCGTCGGTGGGGTGGGGGGTTTGGATGGCGCCGCCGAAGGGTAACTTCGAAGACTGGAAGTACCATTCACACAGTGTTCTTGGTCGGTGTTCGCGTATCGCCTCCGAGTGAAGTTATGGAGCATAAAATGACCACAAACCCGTGAAGACAAGTGAAACGCGGGAAACGACTTCGAGCGCTCAGACACTGGCCCTCATGGGCATAGCAAATAACAAAAACCAGAACATTGCACCGCCGCAAATCATAAACTCACATTTATGAGTTTATTTCTAGCGATTCTGAGCGGTTTTGTGGGCCAGTGGAGAGCATAAAAGACAGGGAGAGACAAAGAGTATCAGTGTGTGTGTGTGAGAGAGAGAAAACGCATAAACAGCAAATAAAGTGTACGAAATTGCACGGCTCGACGAAAACAGTGGACGGCCTCGAAACGCAATAAAAAGGGTGAGCGCTTGAGATTGATTATCGCTCGTTTATCTCAATGCGTCGGCATTGGCCACATCGGAATGGCACGTGAGCGATTTCTGACCATTAGCGGAGAGACCGACCGTGCCGGTTACGAACGCGAACAAGACGCGCATTGTGATCCATTTCTTTTGCGCCGAGTAAGTAAGCCAAATTCATGGCATCATTTTTTGGGTGAAAAACCACTCGTACCCCTCAGCTGCATCATATGCACCTTCGATATGCAGCTTTATCTTGATCACAAGGAACGATCACGCACTGCACATCCGCTGAAGGTTGTGTATTATTGCCTTTGTAAGCAATTAATTTCGTTCAGACAAAAGGTATGATTTATTCACCATTTTTCAGCCCATACAATGTAACGCTCGCCAAGATCTGATACCAAGGCACAGCTTGCTGGGTGGAAGGGAAAGGCTTGAAAGGCTCCCTTTTTCCTTACAAACAGCTCGTAATCAGATCGTTCGTGACAGAGAGATGTGACGTACGATCGGTAGTGCGCTGGGTTCGTTTCTTAGCTCTCGACTACCCTCACTCTTCAAACTGACAGCTGTCATATCGCTTGCAACCCCTGCCGGAGGCCATCGAACTGTGGTGGGTTGGATGTGCCGATGCAAATGAACGGCTGCCGAAACGACAGTTTTCGCCAGTGGTGGGCACGCGAGTGGAATGCTAAATCCAACCCATCCCTCCAAAAACGGGAACATTGGGAATGCGTCTATAAAACGCTCGTAATGGCGAACGATCATCGGGTGCCCGGCTGTACCATCTACAGTGGGCAAATGTAAAGGTAGGGGGGGGGGGGCTTAAGTGCCGCCGGTCATGCAATGTCCGCCGACGAATTGTGCACAGGGAAAGGAGTGGCAAGGCACATTCCGCGGCAATTCTGACTGTTCCCAGGACCGACCAAAAAGGAACAGTTTCCTGCCCAGCGGGAAATTACTTATCGATCAAACGCACTTCGAGGAGGGAATGGTATGGCAATGGTACGCCGAAACCGCTAGCCCACTGAAGAAAAAAAGAACGAAAGAAAGTTGTTACATCGAGCGTATGGGTAAATTTGTTTTTTGCACAGCCAGCAAAGGGGAGGATTTGTCATTAATTTTATCATTATTCAATACCATCCGAATCCCATTTTGATATTAAAAAAACACTTTTAATTTCCCATCAACTGTTTGGTTCGAAACATCCCTTAAAAGGAAAGGAAAACTTGAAACAACTTATTAATTGAACGATTGTTTAATTTGTAAAGTCGGATCCAAAAAGAAGCGGAAAGGTTGTGCAATTTACGGTGCGCCGTCACCGTAGATTGACTTTACGAAGTTTCTGAGCCCGCGGGTGGGTGTAGTAGCCCGAATTCAGCACAACAACAAAACAAATCGGAGTATCAAACACCCAAACTAGCCGGGCAAAACCCAACGCCAGGAGAAAGGAACAATAAAAAGGGAACTTGCTTGAAGAGAAAGGGACCTTTTTTCCCCGGCGTCGCGGGTACGCGTCACGGCATAGAAAGCTTTCAAAGCGCGAACCGCGAACAAAAAGCGTGCTGCTGCATTTGTATTCCCTTTGCCTACTATGCCGCCACCATTCGCGATGGAAGCAGAAGGCAGGGAGTAGCCCAGTGTCCCGGTGGTAGCCGATGCAATTCCACCGAAACGCACCGTAGACTTCAGAGTCCTCGGCCAGTCCCCGCCGTGCGCCAGTATCGTCCGCCACTATCCGATCGCCTTTACACGCCCACCCCTGACGGAAGTACCAAGTACCTTCGCGGGGGGAATGGTGGTGATGGTGGTGGTGTGGCATCAAAAGCGTGAGCGCATGCCTGCGAACCCATCGAAGCGTGCGGACCGGAAACTATTTTTGCAGCCCTCGTTTTCAGCGGCCCATTGGCAAATTGGCTGGCCGCAGCACAGCCGAACGGTGGCATGATGTGCGGTGCAGATGATTGGCGATCCCATTATCGGGGCCGTGTTGGGTAATCGGTATGGAAAGTTTTTCGACCGTCCACGTTTGTAAGGGCTGCAAGCCCACGCGGAATGCACGCAACACAATTGGGACAGTGAGAAGAGTAGCACTGGAATACAAGGGACACTCACAAGACACTTTTGCCGCAAATTTTGGTTTGATTTCAACGTGTGATACGAAACTCCTGACACTTATCCGTCACTAGCCACACAATCACAACCACATCGAACAGACGATCCGTACTGAATGAGACAGCGCTCGACCGATCCACTTGCTTTTGTTGTACCATCCTGACCAGTGTGTAGAACAGTGTGAAACTATCCGTAGACTTGGGTTTTACCTCCAGCGCACCCATTACGGTGGGCCTGGCCAGCCCGACCGTTCCGTAGCTATACTTCAATCGTTCCGGGTGTGGAAAACACAGCTACTAATGCACTAGAGTGGATTTTATTTATCAAACTTCATAAGTCCATAGTCAATATTTTGGGCTAAAAACAGCAAAATCGCAATTAGGGCAATTAGCCAGCGAGCCCCGATTGCGTTCGACCATGGCTCGTGGCGTTTAGCGAGCTGTTTCTGATGCGCGCAACACGAGCGAATCGTTTTATCGGTCTACCCAAAAATAGCCCCCTGCGTGCCTTTCTTTCCAGCCGGACTGACTCACGCACGATCTGCCATAATGCCGGTGGACAGTGAAAGAAATATCGAACGGATACGCTAAACAGCCTACGCTCGATGACGTCGGTTTTGTTTACCAACAGAACAGCACACGCGTCTCACACGACTTGATGTACCGGCGCCGTGCGGTCAGCAATTAGTATTACCTAATTCTACCGAAAAAAACACCTAACTAGATCACTCTTAGCACCGGCAGTCTATTTCCTACCTAACCGATCGGGAAACCCGTATGCGCGAAGCGATTAACCGACGGACAAATTATGACTGGAAAGGCCATCCCGCTCGACCATCGTCAGGCACCGGGCTTCAGCCCGGCCAGCAGGCGTCGTGTTCGGATCAATCTGCAACGAACTGACACAGCTGCATTATCATTTGGTGACCTCTCCGGCGAAGGGCACCGTAACGCAGCGTGATTATTATTGAATTCACTTTCTTGTTTTAGTTCAGCTATTTTTACTCGCGTAGTGTGTGCTCATCTTGTGCTCAACCCTACGGCGCACTCCGCCCGCTTTGCATGGCCCTTTCGGTCCTCCCCCTCCCTCCACACTTCCTCATCCCTCTGCGCCTTTGAATTGGTACTGATAGCGCCACATGATGTATGTGTGTGATCGTTTGGTCTAACCACCCCGGCGGGTTCATCTTAATCCACCGGCAACGCTCGAGTAGGGCACGTGTACTAAAAGTGAGACGGCATCGGGGTAGAGGACGTTTTGGGGGGGGAGAGAAGGAGAGAGGTGGGGACGGTGAGCAGACGCCGCTCGTTGCCACAGGTTTGCAACAATTTGCATGATCATTACCAATAATTGACCAACGACTCGCCCATTGTCGCCCGTTGTGTTGTTATCCAAGGAGTTTTGCCGCAATTTGCCGCTCCCCTCGCCCCTTCCACCATCATCGCGGGAGACTTACATAACCCAGCCCTTCCGAGTGTGTAATCGGGCCGGGCACGTCGGCCACCAAACCTATCTAACGATCAAGCCTGGTTCTCGATACGGCGGTAGAGGAACGCCGACTGACGCGCGCGCTAGATGATATCTCAGGACTCGGGCAAACACGCGCTACTCCGTCGCGACTGCTAATGCGACCCCCTCTCGCCGTCAAGGTAAACACCCCTGATCAGTCGCGCGGGGTCGTGATTTGTGCGCCGGGCGCAGTAACGTTTTCTAGTTCCGGAACTATTATCTTCGCACGGTCCTACGACCTTCGCCAAGGTTTACGATGTTGCAGGTTGCCTACCGGTGCCGAAGCAATAACAGTTTATTTAGAGGCCTGCCCGACCCAAACGCGTGGAAAGTTTCGACTAGCAAGTTCATGACCCGGGCGTTGCGTGTTTTCAAGCAAGCAGCTACTGAAGATACGATGCACTCTCTGGACTGGACGGGATTGGGAGGATTCGGTTGGTTAATTTCCATTATCGAAGCTTTTTCGTAGCTGTGCGCGGTGATATCTTAAGATCTCGACTCGGGAGGGACACGCAAACGTGCCGACATCGATCGGTTTTAATTGCTAGGTGTGTTGGCAACAGGGATTGCGCGGTGCAATAGAAGGAGCTGGGAGGCACATTAGGCGAGATCGGTGTAGTTGCTTCATTCCTACCGTGCTTCAAGCAAACGAGGGAGTTGTCACGTGTACCCAGCGGATCCTAAGATCACCGTAGCTGATCGACCTCTTGACTTCGGTCCGGCGGTCGGTATCGCTTCGGGCCATCGGTAGGGCCGTAAATTTCCGTAACCGTATCGGGCGAGTCTCCCCCATCATCACCATCATCATCATCATGCTCCGAAACATGTGACATTTGAGGTAGCGCGTCTCACGTTGGCCAGCGAGAGTTTATTGCAGGGATGCGAGTAGTCGTCGACGGCCCAGCAGTCGTTAGTTAGCACCCTGCTCGTGTCTGTCAGATAATAAAGAACCGAGTGCTGCGATGCCTAACCTACGTGATGATGGGCCGAGCACGATGATCACATCTTGGGGTCATCAGATAGTATTCTGATCAAGCACAGCTACCGGAGACATTACCTGGCAGCTATCTGTGGCAATCCCATTGTGTGAGAAATTACAATGCCCGCTAATGTCCTGCAGTTTGACGCTCCTGCATACTTGATATTTATTTCCTCCCGCAAACACGAGCATGCCTCGTGAGCCTTGCAGATGAGATCTTTGACGATCGTTTCCGTAATTCTCACCCAGGTTCAAATACCACATAAAAAGGTCTCCAATGGCGACAGTCGGCTACTACCACCCTGCACCACAGGTAGGCAGTCGCAACAATGGCAGCAACTCGGAAGTTTTGTCACACTCCGGTTGACCGTGACGTCCGTGACTGGGACCAGTAATCCATCGATTTCTCGATGCTGGAAGCTGAAGTCTGGCCGCCTTCTTTCGATTCTTCCTGTGGAGGTGTGCAGCGCGCGGTGATTTGTGTACCGGGACTGAACGCTCAATACTTTCTGTGTTCCGCAGTAGGTTAAATTCCACCATGCCTATCCTATTCCAGTGCTTGGCAGTTGGAAGGGCGGCATGCAAATCACCAAACTGTCCCCGAAGCGTAGAATAGGCAACGTGCGCGCTGAAGGTGCCGTGTCGCGATTCCGTGACACTGGAGACACGGGAAGTATCCTAGGCGGGGGGGATTGGGGTTGATCCTCAGTATGAATAGTAACTAGTTTTTATGAGGACGTACGTGACGGTAATCACGAATAATCGGCTACTACGCGACGGCTACACTTCGGGCCGGTTCAGTCTCCCACTTAGACGTTTCTCCCTATCCGCCCTTCGCCACACGCTACCGCATCTATACGGCTTGAGCACGGGAATAGTATAGCCGGTGTAAGGTGATTTAGCAGGGAATTAGATAGTTATTCCCCTTTTTTTCCGACGGGACTGGTTCGTTTGAAGCCACATTAGTGGGTAGTTTTCCGAGAAATCATCAACCCTGGCTGGTACGCTGCCATCCTCCGATTCCGTGCCACCTTCCCAATTCCCTGTAGGTTCTCGACCATTCTCCACGAAAGTGCGAACAATTTGCAATCGATCTTCAATTCAATGCACAGTCGATGGTATCGACTTACGGACCTACTACAGGTTTTCCACCCAAGCTGAGCGGTACACAAAAAAACACAGCAGATAAATTCAATAACATGCATACACTTTCGGCCCATACGCTACGGGCGCGTCTCGGACACAAGAGACCGGAGATACGCTGCATCTTCCCTTCGGCAGGCAAAACAGGGTGTACATTTCAACGGCCTGACCTACAAACGAGGCCATTGTGGAAAGCGGGGAACCCAGCTTATCTGGCGTTTGCGGACAAATAGGTGAAAAAGCGGAATATTAATCTTTACTGGTCGTGTTAGCGGCTGGTAAGCGAGAGGGAAAGGTAAACCGACTGGTGCTAGCGCTCGATGAAGGTTGTTGTTTCATTAAATGATCACGTCCACCACAGTAGCAATGGATGTGGTGTGTAGGTGTAAACTAATCAAACGGCACGTACGCGCTGAGTTCTGAGCAGTAGCAAGGGAAGGAGTGGCGTAGATTGCAGATAGCAAATGCTGAACAAACGTCATGCACGAAGCCGTACGCTATCGTATCAATTTCACTCCAAAAATGCACACCATTTTTGTATGCACCAAATGCACACGGGTGTAAGATTGCGCGAATGCGGATTGCAGTCCAGAAATTGGATAGTTGTTTATCTTAAAAGTGTAGCATAACATTAGAAGGAGTTTTTACTGACCATATCAGTTTGAAGTCGTGTAACTACGACGATTTCAGTCATAACAATTAAAGAATAAACATCTAGCCCGGCATGATTTATTGCTTTTTAATTACAACAACGCCAAATCGATGTTACATTGAGAACTATTACCTACACCAAATCAGCTTGCGAGTGGAAAATCTTTGACCTCCTCTAACATAAACCGAGCGGCAACACCGCGATTCGAGCGCGACCCAACCAAAGTTCATTGACAGCCAGGCCAGGCATACCAAAAACCCGATGCCGCAGCTCGGCAGCAGCAAACGCGAACGAGAGATGAATGCTCGCATGAATGGAAAACAGCGCACTGCCTCTCATTCACAACAACAGACGCAAGCAACTGCGGCGGCCGAGTAGCCACGAGCCAGTACGAGCGCGAAGAATGTGAGCATTTGAACCCGCCAAATAGCGACAGGTCAAACTTTCACTTTTTGCCCATTGTGTACTGGCGGTGAGGGAGCGCGCGAGCGCTCGCGGAATAAAGACGGCCTGATGGCAATTTGGGAGAGTGTGCGCGAGATAGATCGCTGTGCAGCGGGAATGCATAACACACGAGACCCCAAACTCACGCTCCAATGGACCTTCCCCCCTCCCATGTGACTGTGTATGTATGAGTGGTGGAAACCGGGGAACCCTACGAGATGCCGCCCTGGACCCAACGGTGGTATTTCTTGCCTTCTGTTTTGTTTCACTTTTCGTAAACCATTTTTTTTAGCCTCCAAAAAGCTTCTGGTCAATGCTTTTACATGGAGTTTTCTAGCTAGCTAATAGTGGCGTTATCTTTCCCCGCGCTTTAAGACACGAGGAATGTTTTTGTTTAAATGGAATCGATAATTTAAATGATGTGTGCTTCTATCAAACTAGTCGTTCGATTAATATTAAATAATTATTACCATAAATGTTTAACGCTAGGAAACATGTTTCCAATTCTTTCGAGTGACGGTTTTGTGTAGCCACACAGGCACACTCCCGCGCATGCCAGTTTGTGTGCGAGGCGAATGTTCCACTTTCAGCGTCAATTCAACGACGACCGACCGGTTTGGGGTGTTTGTGGTCGGTTAGAAAAATAACCACAACCTCACGATGGACGCCGAGAACATGCACACGGAGAGGGAATGCATGTGTGTGTGTGTGTGTAGACGGACCCACAAATATATGCTCCGACTGCTGATCGATGTGTAGATATCGGTGAGATTGGAGCAGTTGGCAGTAAACATAAAAACACACCTTCCCCGTGGGGCCGACTGCCGCCGTGGGCTGCCACCAGAACATTCTTCGGCCGTGGGAAAACCGACGAAAGCAATAATCGAAACAAACAAGGGCCGCCGGCGGGCAACCGAGCCCGCAGACACATGCCAACGCAGGCATTAAAGGGCATTCTGCCGAGGCTTTTCTGTGGGCCTCCGGGAGCGATCCTTCGCATCGCCAAATGGCGGGCAGTGTGAGTGTGTGTTGATCGAATTAACCTTTGCGTGGCGTGGCAGCAAATAAACTTCGAAAATTGTTCACACATCGCACTGTTTGCCAGGGGAAAGTACTTGGAGGATCCTGGTCACGGCACCATCCAAGTTATTTTATTATTATAAGTATTATTATACACTTTCTATTTCCTTTTATTTGGCATGAAGCTATCGAGAGAAGCTTGAATCAAAGAGATCATTACAGCAAATGTACATCTAATCGACGATTGATTGAGCGATTAATATTTAAAACGAAATTGGTTGCATAGCACGATTGGACCATTGGTATGCGGATAACGACACAAATCATGCAGAAGCACCTTACCCATCTCTTTCCTAGTAAATATCCAAATTCCGTACTTTTCGAAATTGTTCGAAAAAGTTATAAAAAGCCGCTTCTATAACCGGCATTCAAAAACCAACGACACCATCCTCCGTGGTGAAGAAGCTTCCCGTTCAAAGCACTCACGGCGAGACCGGTTGGCGGGTGAAAAATAATTTGTTGGAAATGTTTAACAAACGGCTGGAAAAGCTTTTAATGCCTCTAACGTTTATGTGCTTTACGTTACCTTCCCTCCCTTCCTACACCGTTGGTTGGTTCTCCCTTGCCTCTGTTCGATGTTCCATCACTAGCTCATCAAAGCTTGCATCCTTTGCACGGGGTTTTGCTGGTTTTTTTTTGTTGAGTTCATGTTTGCGTGATAACATACGTCGTCCGTTCGGCACAGCGTCCAATTTTCTCATACGCCAAACACAAAGAAAAACCCCTACTGATGGTAGAAAATTGCGAATATCCGTTCGCAGGAATGCCCGCAACATGCGGGCGCGCATCATTTCAACGTGTTTGTGTGTGTATTTGTGTCTATGGCTCGTTCGAAATCACGCGCGTATCGACACCGAGTCTCCGTGCGGGAAGTGAGTTTTCTTTCACCTTTCGCACCGGACCAGTGAAACTTTGCCGACCATTGCCAGTGAAACGGATAGTGGAAATGGAAACGAGTGTGAAACAATATACGGCTGGACACACAAACGCACGGAAATCCATCCCCAAACGCGCTGCTATCATCGCTATCAAAGAGGGCGCCGTTTTCCGGCGGTCGCGTAGAAATGGAAGAGATCGAAAATTGGTACCGAAAATTACTTGCTCGCCACACCAAGGTAGGGTACGAGAAAAAAAAAACAACACACCAACATCCGTGGGCGGGTTTCACTTTGTGTGCAGCTTTTAAAAGTGTACAGAAAAGCTTCTTGCGTTGCCGTCCGGGTCGTGTGAAAGTTTATAGCACTCGCCAAATGGAATGAAAATTCGAAATTGGTAGCTACGATACGAGCACAAAAACTACGCCCATAGATTTGCAATAGCTCAATGCTTTTCAATAATTGAGCTACATATACTGCGCAAAAAAAAAACAACATAAAAATGCGGCTAAACATAACAGCAGCTCGTTGATGATAATAACTGCCACAGCACATCAAAGTGATAGACAATGGGGAGTACAACATACCAAAGCATCCCGAAGCAATTATTGTATGTTCTGTCGAATGATTACATGTTTGTCTTTGTTATGGAACGTTTGTGTCCAGCAGCACAAGCCCGTTGCTAGGGAAATTGATGAAGATGGGGATGGAAAAGCCGCAAACAACCGGACCGAATGGTCACTACTCTACCCCACCAGCAGCTGTTGTTGTTTTTATTATCATTCCAGTCACTACCCCACCTGCTCAACCCACAAGTGTGTCTGTGTATCATCATCCCCTGTTAGGCTCAAATTTGGCGAAAACATCATCGCCGCCGTTTTTTTTTTGCGTCCTTTGCTTTTCGCGTCGTTCGCACGAGCCAAACTCTATCGCCGTGGCGGGCGATTTTCATCAATTTTCACTATCAATGAGAGCCTTCATCGTGCGAGTATCGTGATTGACGAGTGGTTGTGTATGTGTGTGTGTGGATCGTGTGGTGTGTCCATAAAAACAATCAAATGGAAATAAAAACAAAATAGGAGAGGCAGCTCGTGTATGGCCCACGTTTGGTGGAAACCGGACCGGGAAAAACACAATGAGAGCGATGAAAGTGATTGAAACCGCCCCAAAATACACGCTCGCACACGCACAGACACACACACATCCTTGAGCTTGCTCAATCAGCGACAATCTAGCAACCAAATTGGAACGAAAAACTGTGGAAAAATAATTTCCGCCCAATAGTGGACCGATTGGGAAATGCTTTCGCTTTTTTTTCTTCCACTGACGGATTTCCCACCCTTTGCCAGATCATTCGCGTTGCAGGTGTGTTGTCGAAGTGGCGCGGCGCAGCAGTTTCCGATTCCGATTAAAGTGTGCTGATTGCAAGAACGTGCCAATTGGATGCAGTCTTCATTAGACGAATGTATTCATGCTGTATCGTACCATTAATTACATTTTATGCCCTGCCTGTACCACTTGGTTAACGTCCAGCTGGTGCAGTATTTCACCATGAACGCATGAATTTATTGCTAAGCCAGTTTTCACCCTTTTTGAGCCGCTCTCGATGGTGCAGGTGCGCACCCGCAGACGTAGATCAACCGTGACCAACCGATAGCTGCGCAACTGCACTGGACCTGTGGCGGCGCATGATTTAGCGCAATCGGTCGACTATATCGTTCACTGCAGTGGCTAAAGTGCGCGGTGCGCTGGAATGGAACGGACCGGAAGCATTAACAATCCGCTGGCGTCCGACCTGGCCGACCCAATATTAGCGAGCGAAACCGTTGCATTAGCCGTGCACGAGCACAATGGAAGGATGCCTCCAGTCGAAAGGATGCCTCGCTTGACGAGCTGTTAGTTTAGAGCAGTGTGTGTATGTGTGTGTGTGTGTGTGTGTGTGTGTGTGAGGGAGTACAATTTATTACGAGAAACACGTCAAATTGGAGGTCAATTTGTAACCACAGCGTTTTGTTTGCGGAGTTTACGGGCAAGGTTAATGTGGTGTATTTTTAATAGAAGCTGTTTATAGCGTACAATTTGCTTGTGGTTAATGATGTTGCACGTGGAACAGCATATACGCGTTTTCTAGCAATTTTTCAATCCACTATCTTAATCATACTATGTCTTCTAACATACTAGTATCGCTTCTCCAACGCATTTCAAATGATCCTCAAGGTTTTGTTATACTAAATGTCGCATTAGCGCTTTTGCTAAAGTTAGCTTATTACACCACCACTACTTTTTTCATGCCCGTTCCAAGTCAGTACATTTCTCGATACACAAATCCGTTGGAATGAAATAGCTCTATTTATAAACCGCACGTCGCTGGAGGAACAAACGATTGTCACCGGGCTCGGAACCGGTTCCCATCGTCAGCCAAGACCTTTCCGGTGCTCAGATTTGAGCAAACGCGCCAGCACAGCCACCAAGCGCTCATACAAATGCGACTCGTGTTCGTCCTCGTGGTTTCCTGATTTTGCACCGCTTCCGGCATTGTCTCCGACATTTGCAATGACAGCAACCGTTTCGGAACGCTGTACTCCATCGCACGCAGAGCCTGCGGAGGAGGTTTCAGCAGTACCCAGCCCTACTTGCAACATCCTAAAAACAATGTCATCAATGTCAGTGCGACCGGGATCGGCATGACAGCTAAACCATCACCGTCGCTACTAGTGTGCACATCGTGACCTACACACACGGCACGTCAGTCGCATTGGTACGTGGCCCCACTCCTCGATATGTGCATGGTAGTAACAGCAGCAGCATTTGGCGAATCTCAGGCACGTCTGAGTTGGTTTTGGTTGCAAAAGTTATCGATGAACCTTGAGCAAGGTTGCCAAGGCTCGTCGGGCCCGTTGGACACTACAATGTAGAACTCGGGTTACAAATCGTTGCGCAACGGAACTCATCCTTGACAGTCATGTGTGGCCGTAGCACGGACCGTCGGCGTTTGCTCTCTTCGCTCAGAATTCCTGCTACATCTGTCAAGATTCGGAATGTGTATGTGCGACCGGCTGCCATTCACGGTCCGGTCCATTACTACGTCCATGATGCAATCAATGAAACTTCCTAATGCATATTTAAAAATCCGTTGAACGAGAACCTAGAAACGCTCGTAGGTATGGAAGAGTTTTGCAAGAGTTTCTAGCGTTGTCAGTTCAGAATTTGCATAATTAACTTCCCGTTCTGAGAATGCGAAGCATTCGGCAGGTGCAGCTGTGTGGTGCATTGCACATCGGGGTCAAGGAGTTCTGACAGCAAACCTTGATGCAAGGTCACTTACAATGGTCCTCATTGAATGCCAGAATTGTGCAGGTCTCTGGGATTTCGATCGTAAATGTTTAATCGCTTCAAACACATTATCTTCTATTATGGAAATCACTATTTTTAATGATATTCTAAGCAACCCCCTAAAGCAGAATTGGAACCAGTTTGGGTAAGAACTTGAGAGTGTGTGCTTCCCAAAGTAACAAGCTCGCATATGTTACCCGTAAATCCCATGTGGGAGGGGAGGGTGTCATTACCTTTTATCATCCCCGTAGCGATCTTGACGTGTTGGGCTATATTTTACACGAAATAAAAAAATCCCCTCATTTGGAATCCAGTGCTCGCTTCAGGGGTGTAGATGAAGGTGGTGTAGAGTTCAAGCGGGATTAATGTATTCCCTGTTGTCGTGTTCGGACGCGGGCGCGTCTTCGCTCATTCCCCGATCGGTCACATGACGTCAAGATCGGTGATTTTAGGCTCGTATATATATTTTTTGTGTACCCATCCTTTACTACCACTGGCAGTGAAAAGGAATTTTATCTGATGAGGTTGCTTTTAACCAAAACAAAAAACAACTCAAGACAGGTTTGGTGGTTTTGGTGGTTTATTCGAGTTCGCCAAAAATTAAATTGCGCCGTTGAAAAGGGAATGAAACGACATTGCGGCATTGAAGGAAGAAAAGCAAGAAAGAACTCTTCTGCCAGATGATGACGGGGGTACCGTTTTGACTTTCAAGGAAGTTCGTACTTTTGACTGCCAGCTTATGGCATCGTAAGGCAGTCGCGAATGTTTTCGAACCTTTGATTGATCACTTTGCGGGGGATGATAAATATTCTGCCGCCTGCAGTCAGCCAGGCCCGGCCAGGCCACTTAAAAGTTCGTTTTACCGAAACAAGCAAAACAAACCATAGCTGCCTGATTGACATTGAAGTGTATTGCAAACAGTGTTGGGTTGAATTTGAATAAAAATAAACCGTATAAATCTTTCCAATTGATTGTTTTTGTTCCCAGCATAAGCCTGATAAACATTCAACCCCAGCCGTGCGGTAGGATCGATGAGGTTACACTTCCTACAATGCTAATTGATGCCCGCTTTTCGACTACATAAACTGTAAGCGTGGTTGTTCATGTTGTACAAAATAGTGCGTTGGCGCCGCTAAACACATTTCCGTGGGAGTCGAAAACAAGATCTCTCCTTTGGAGGTGTTTGTAAGACAGCACGCGCTCGAGCAAGTCCACCTCTGATGTGTTGTTTTTTTTTTTTTTTGTTTCTTACCCACCATAGCACCATACCAACAGACGGCGCAGTGAGGAGGAAACGCAAATGTTCGATAATTGCCGGTGGGAAGTGTAATTACCAAACAGCACGCCTAATGACAGCGCGATTCCAAACTGTTGTCTTCCTTTCGGGCGAGATCTTTTGCAGCAGGCGCGCATTTGTTTCGAATCCATTATCGTGAGGCCTTGCAGCAAACGGCTCGATTTTGTGCTCGAGATTGCACCCGAGAGTGTTCCAGATTGGAGCGCGCCGGAAACTGGCACCGCAGTTGGAGAGTTTGAAGAAAGCAAAAAAAAAAAAACGAAAGTGCCCAACTGCTGCAAACACTGCTCGCATTTCGGGTGCAACGGGCTGGGACGTGCTAATTGTTCGTGGCGCTTCTGGCTACGGAAGCACACTATTAGTAGCTCAGGCTCAGTCGATCTTCTGCATATCTGCACCGATTGTACCGATCGGGTTACTTCTACATGCTCTAGCTGACACAGCATCTTCTTGAACATCTTCATTTTTCAATTCGCCACTGTTGCCAGCAAATCTTTCTCTGCAAGGGAAATAAACCCCTGAAGGATAATCGGCAGATGGTGCGGTAGAATACTGCGGCACCATTGGATGCGGTGTTGAAAAAGTTGCATGCTGTTGATAACCTGCCTGACAGAGATACAATTCGAGACACTCAACTTCGCAACTAGTAGCAGTCGAAGATCACGATCTGCATAGGAAGGGCTGCAAACAGCGTCACGCATGCCACAAGATCAGTTGCTCTCTTCTGCCCATCGGCATCATTGCACATCAGTATCGTCAGCGTTGGTGTCGGAGAAGTAACCGATCAAGCTGGCTAAATGCGTTCGACATGCAAACCATGAAGCAACCAGTTTTGTGTGATAGGCAGACACGATAGCACCACGATCAGAGAAAACCATTGCCCCACGTGCGTTCGGACGTCTCCGTAGAGCGTAATGGATGCCCCCGTAGGTGCTTTGTTTCGTCAAGAACTGCTGCACGAATCTGACAGAAGCGATCGATTTTTAAGCGATGCCTTTTTAGACACGTCCACGTATCGTGCGAGGAATTGATCGCTACGGGCGCCATTGGTGACTCAACAGTATGTTGTGTGGCTGTACTACACCCAATGTGTCTAGGTCTTTGTCTGAGTGATCTCTACCACCATATTCCTCTCCTCGCCCATCCCTCGTCTAGAGTGTAGGTGTCGCTTTACTTACCGCGCACACACGACCACGCATTCCAGAGCGATATCTAACACACACTTTGTGCACAGTAGATCACATCGCATGACGAACGATCAGCATTAGCGATCGGACATGAAGCGTAGAGCATACAGTGCAGCTGTACAGCTCCTCCGTCCGTTGTACTCGCTCGCAGTGACCTTTCGCTACGGAGAGCTCGAACGAGTCGTCTAACCCTCGTATCAAATCTACGATCACTGTAGTAGTAGGTCCTTACCCTTCTTCCACAAACTCCTTCCACCACAGTGCAATAGGTAGGGTCTCCCCAAAGGCGTGAGTTCACATGCGAGAATTATAAGCAATGCAAACACCAACCAGAAGACTAAATCGTTCGCTGCAAATTGTTGAAATATTTTCTCACGGCGTTTTACAACGTTCGATGCTTTTTTTTTTGTTCCTGTGGCGCGCGGACTGGGTTTTTTTTGCTCCTACTGCCAAATGCCATTATGCTACTATAATGCTATTACTCTACTGCCGGCAAAACACATCGTGCCGGATCGATCGATCGGAAAGGGAGCACAGTACCCGGCGGGTTTGCACTAGACAAGCGAGTGAATAACCGGCAAGAATGGGCCGCTACTGGAGGACATGCTGCCATGTTCTCAGGTCCTGTCACACTGCTGCCACCCCCAGAGGGGGAAGTAAACATTCGCGTCCGAGTCGAGTGCTTGCGTGAATGGCGTGTGTATGTGTGTGCAGTTTCAGACAGCAGTTCTCCATCGAAAGAATCGAAGGTGTTGTCATGTTGTGGCAGGTTTTACTTTCAAACTTCCATAGCTTTCAGCGGCAGTGATCGTGATCTACAGTGGACGTGGTCTAAGGATTGTGCACCAAACAAAACAACACAAAAAGCCGGTAAGTACCGATGTTTGGAACCGCCAATTGCTTGCTGATCACGGAACACCTTTTCCAATCATTGGAACTCGTGTCTATGCGTGTGGGAATACTGTCGGTCAGTCCTGTCCAAAAAAAGGAGTATAGCAATAAATAGGCGTCCAAAATCCAAGCCTCCCTAAGTCCAAAATGTGCAAATCCATGTCTGTCGTGACCGTCCTTGAGAGACGATCCATTCCCAAAATAAACCAGTTTTCAACCTTCGTGCTGTCATGTTTCTTTTTCACTCCCCAAGCGTTGTGTGTATGTGTGTAGTGCCACTATGATAGTCCACCGTGTTTTGGGGAGGGAGTTTGATCGCCTTAGGTGTCCACAAAAAAGTTATAATGTATACAGCGGAACCTGTTCTCGGCGAAGGAATTTTGTAAGCGGTGGCCACAAAACAGATCGTTTGAAAGTCTTCATCGACACATTACGCCGGCGGAGACTAAAGTTCAAGGTTTTCGTATGTCACCGCTAGATGACCGCGATTTTCGGCACAGGTTTTTCGCACTATTACATTGACCGAACTGTGACCCGCCGATGCGGTGAGATGAGCTGAAAAGATTGAGAGCTTAGATTAGAAGCCGGCTAGGGGTGCTCTGTAACTTTCGACCGCTAATTGTATGAATAATGAATGCGTTACTCATTATAGTGAGCTGATTGTTGAGAGGGGCATACGAATGTTTGAATTAAGCAGCTCGACACAGCTTATGAAACCGCAGACCGAAAAGGATTAACTAATCATCATTACGAGCGGCAGTTCTCATGGTGATAATATCATCATCTTTCTTGTAGCTCCTTTGCGATCATCGATTGACGCAAATACGTCGGTTTGTATGGAATGCTGGATGTAAACAACGGAACGCACACCTTGTTTGCCTCTTGTTCGGCACTCGTAGTCTGCCAAATGCATCGTAAACTCGTATTGTTTACTTTACACCAAGGCGTCCCATTGCAGTAATCATATTCTACACGTTAAATCATACCACCCTAATGGGTGCTCAATCTTGCTGAAAAATCCATCACGCAAGAGTAAAGGGAAGGCACATAAATCAAAAGTTTAATCTTCAAATGGCCCGTCCGTCCGCGTCTTTCACAATTGTGTTTCGTGTAACATTTTGCACCATCTTAGTAGTATCAACAGTTTGACCAAAATCACACGGGGTTGTCCAAATCTGTCTGATGGAACACATAATAACATCATAATAAATTAAATGCACGCTTCAATAATCAGAATACATCATCGCTTCTTTGACATTGAATGGTTTCTATCCCTCGATTACTATTATCCATTTTCAAGTCTAGCAAGAACATTTTGAACACCGTTCTTCCACTTCTTGGGACACAGCAGCGTTTGCTTCTCGTGACACTTCAACTTAGAGTCTTGGCCGTGCTGTGCTGCGATGGCCACAATCTTACGTCAGGGTTCGTCGCATTGGCTGCACTCGCGGTTCGGTACTTCGCGATTCGGTTGTTAGACTTGACGGAAGGTTAATCGCGTGTAACAACGTCACGCAGCAGTGATCCGCGGGGTGTACGATATTGTCCTCGCCGATCCAAGGTTTCTCCGCTAGCAAGACAATTGTGCACTGTGTCGGTAGCGTACTGCTCAGTGTGTTTCGCGGCATAGTTTCCTATCGTTCCTCGGAAATGGGAATTGTCTTTTATGTGACAGACCTAGCAATTATTTAATCAATCGAAATTTAATTTAAGTTTTATGTGCGTGTGTCCACTCGAGTGGACACAAGCATATGGCCACACACGTAGCTGGGCAAAGGTACTGTTGTCCCCACTTTCTCTTTACGGTCAACAGCTTACATGTTGGAATGGAATATCTTAAATTAGAGCTTTGGAAATTACATTTAAAGATTTCAAGCCCTAATACGAACGTCTATCTCCATCCCATGGCACACAACAAATCTTCATTACTACACCACTTAAAGTATATTAATAACAAACAATTCGTGCAGCAAAATGCTTATCCACTATGATTTAACGGCTTTTTTCAACATTCATTGTAGTGTTTTATGCTGGGATTTATGAATTACGATGGAGTTTGGGAATGGGTGGAATGGCTCGGCTTTTCAATTTTCTTATGCTTTAGAATCTCGCCAAGTGGAGAGCTGGGCCGTTCGCGTTCCAGGCTAACGGATCTCTGCGTTCTTGAAGTGGATAATTTACGATATCAAATCAGTGCAGCTGCCGGAAGAGTGGCCCCGGAGAGTGATTTTAGCACCGATCTTGTGGTGTTCTCATTCGCGGTCGCCGGCAGCATGATGGAAGCTACTGTTTCTCTTCGCTAAAAGCCACCCTGTGGGCCGGATGAGGGTCGAGATGATATTATCTATGCACTAAAATTATTAATTTAGCATAAATTTGCTGCGAATTAAGGTCGGCATAGTTACGGATTTGCTTCCCAAGATCGGCAGGAAACTGCGATACGGCCGACGAGTTCTAAAGCAATGTAGAGTAATACTGAGTACAATGTGTGGTTATGTTAGACAAACAGAAGGCGAAAATATCGTTTATACCACACTGCGTTAAAAAGCAATCAGTGAGATCCACTCTGAGATCCAGCACACACTTCAGTATCTGGATGGATTTATTTTTGTTTCGAAAACACATGCCCTCGGCTACAGTTGGACAGTAGGCCCCCGCAGTTGAAGGTTATTTTTACTGTACCGTATGTCCCACGGCGGATGCTACACTTTCCCGTAGCTGCTTCAACGGCGTACGGCGCCACCGAGATTCGACGCACTTGTGACGTAGCGTGTATGGCTGGTCGGTTCTTTAGCGTGGCAGCGTTGCCTCCGGTGCGACACATTACTCCAGCCGCCGCATGCTAGGGCATTCTTCTCCCCCTGCAGCATGTAAGACGGACGTAAAAAAGGCAACAGAACCGGTTCGGCCGTTGTTAGAGGCCCACCCCGTCAAGATGGCCTATCGCATCGCTGGAAAGATCGTTGCGGTTAAGCCGGGGCTCGCTGGTTGGAACAGGTTCGGTCGCTAGTCCGTCCGTCCCCCCCCCCCCCCGCACCAGTGTACCTCAACTGAGGATCAGTTAAGGCAAAGCTAGAAAGGAAGCAACACATTCCTGCACCAGCTTGGAAATCCAAATCCCACAGGAGGTTTAGATTTTCGTTGCGTTGATGGATTTTGGGTTGTATGTTTTCGGTTCCTCCTGCCTTTCCAAATGTCCAAATTCCGAAAACACTTCTTATCCAAGAACTTTTCGTGCCAAGCACACCAACACAGACACAAATAAACTCCCATCGATCATTGAACTAATGCCGGATGGTTTTGCTCCATTCTAGGACTTTCCCTGCCCGCTCCAAACGCCAGATGAAAGCATAAGGGAAAAGAAATCACACCGAACCCAAATAAAAATCTATCGACCGCCAGACGGTGCTCTCGTATGAGTATGTGTGTGTGTGTGTGTGTGTGGGTGCGTGATAGAAAGCGTTAGATTAATGAAACTCCAGCACATCGAGCTAGGTTACGGCGAAGGAGAAGAAGCAGATAAGTTCTCGTTCTTTGCGGGCTGCTTATTATTATTATTATTGAGGGTGAGGCGTAAAATACTGTAACTGCCGACATTAAGAGAAGCATTTGCCGCATTTGTTTGGAATCGAGAGGCTGTAATGAAGCAGTTGAGTGGTCGAAAAGTTGTGGCATTCAAGTGCCCACTTCTGGAGTGGTTAGGATGGTCCCGATGGACGGAGAAGCGTGTCAGGATTGGGAATAGTAGCCAATACCAGCGCAGGAAGCCTTTGTGAATGTTACCGGTATGGCGATTGAAAATGTGTGTTTCTTCGTTTGAAGCAGCGGCACATTAAATCGATGTGAGCTAAGAGTTTTTTCTCCCCCTCAAATTACTACTTGCATTTTAGGGAATAAACTTCAGGCATGGGTATGTACTTTAGTGAAAAGCCAAAATTAACATGTTCGGTGCATTACCAGCTTTCAATTACCTGATGATGCCTCCTAATACGCAAGTAATTAATTAGCTTAATTATTTGCCGAAAAAATAACGAAAAGGGCACTCTCTATCAGAGTGCCTACATTCCAAGTTTTTGCCACTTTTGCCTGCGCGGCACAGGCTTATCAAACCAGGTTGCCCAAATACAGCACCACTTCCGAAGAAAACCTCTCATCGTTAATCACAACCCGCACTACGCAGTTAGCACACACTGTGGCGCGCCTCCAATAACAAGCCGGCTGATTAATCATAGAGTTTTGCTTACCGATCATATAAACGGTAAACAAGCATCTCATCCATCTTTCGCTCCCCGACCGAGGTGCCCGCGCCCAAAAAAAAAAGTGCATCGAAAAAACAAACACCCTGCGAAGCTAACCATAACACACATACTGTACCAATTATTACATCGTAAGCAGTATAATAGCACCCCGTCCCGGCTGAGGGAGGTTTTGACGAGGGGTGAAGCACTCCATCAGGCACAGTGGGGGAATTGGCGGACCCTTGCGGCTTACCTGAAAGGAAAAAGCAAGGAAAAAAAACACAAACATACAGCAATTGGTAGAAGCCAATGGAAAACTACAAACTACATGAAAAGCTAATTAAACTAACGGTGGCGTATCGTTTTCAGGCGGGAAGCTGCTAGGAATACCCATATAGAAACAACAAACACCGGCTGTTTCCTCTCCGAAGGCAAGATTGAGTGTCAGGGTCGTCTGAGTAGTTCACGTTCGCGTACAATCGTCCTGGCTGCTGCAGCGCAATTCCACATTACGATAACGGTGGAAGGAAGGGGGTTCAGTTTATAAAACTACAATTGCAATAAACTGGCGTCAAGCTTATCAAGGTATAGCATCGCTTTGCAACGATAAGCGCAGGGAAAGCGTATTAGGGATCTAGCGTTCCAGGAATTGCCCACTGGCCCACTAGCTTTAGGCGCGGGGTGGAGGAAGGCTTAGATTGCAAGGTGGTTCAGCATATGTAAAACAAACCACAGGAACTACCGTGCACGTTTGTACAACATGTCGGGTTTGATATTCCACTCCGTAAACAATCCATCCTGGCGCACCCAACAAGAGTTCAAAGTCGACAACAAAGAAGCCACAGGAACAACCCCCGGGGTTTGAGCTGTAGTCGCCATCAGCAGTCAGACATACACTCCAACGTTTGACCTTCAAGCCTGCAAAGATTAGCTAAGGTGAAGTTCTAGGCCTACAAACCCTTTTAAGCCAATGTCCTTCGAACGTTCCGATACGTGGAGCAGAAACCGTGGGCATTTTGAAGATGCACTCCGCATGCGGAGCTGGTAGAATTCGGAAGTTGTATCCCAGACTACAGTTAGCTGCTGTCCTTGAGAGGACGTTGGGCGCCATGCAACAACTGTCACGGTCACCGATTACAGCTGAGCCGCTGCTCCAAAGGGTCACTGCCGTACACGATCGCTCGGCAACGATCTCAGGAAGTAGTGATCTCCTGCGGTCGTGGAGGCTCGAACGTTCGATTGTCAAGGATCGAGATACGCCGTGCATTGGAGTTGGCATGTTGTAGCGAGATCTCTAACCGTTTCGCCTCAAAGCACCTCGAACTGCATGCATTCAAGTTCTCGTGTTGTGCTCTACCGGAAATGATACTGCCCTTGCCACTACTTTACAGCAGCGCACAGTAGTTGGACAGGATTTGTGATATCACTTAGCATTGCTTTATGTGACACAGCGTCGGGCGTGCTATCGTAGCCCACGTCTGGCAGCTTCTTATTTGCGAACCCTTGGAATTGACTGCCGCTGCACCAATTGGATGATGTTTGCTTAAAAAATCCTACACCAGCACACGTTTGCTGTACACATTTGCCTCACGTACCCGATAATAACAACCTCTTTCTCCGATAATACCGTCGCATCCGTAGCAGCACTGCTCACCTCACTATTGGACAAGTGTTATCGGCCGAGATTAGATTGCGTATTGTGCTGTCATCAGATTTATTTTGGCATGCAAACGATCTCCTGCACGGTAGTATTGGGCTTAGCTAGCAGGTCCAGCAAATGATGATGTGCGGGCGCAAAATATTTACCTTACTCGTGGTACACTTTACACCACTACCTATCCCAACTGTATCATGGATAAGGGTGAGCATCTCATTAGCAGTAAAGCATGATGGATTAGAACAGGGCAAATGCGTAAATGTTGTCGTTTACTTGTCCCAATTCCTTTTACTACTGATAATACCGAACTGAGGCGGCAGTAACACAACGAATTAAGGGCAAATTCTATGCATGGAAATGATTCCGGACTTTTCTCTCGCCACTTTCCCTGTGCATTCCCCAATCCAATTGGATATTCATAGATGAAAATTCCTCCGTACGCTTGCCGAGCACGAACCACCGTGCGGGGTTTGGCATCTGGTCTAATTAATCAATTGACCTCGGCCCGGGGTCGCTTCAATACAACTCCAACCCATGGTCCACACTTCGGATACCGAAAACCCCGCGTTCGCTCCACATCGTACCCTCTTGGCGCTTCCAGTTATGAAAGCTAAAGGGGCAGTGGTTGAGCAGCCGGTGGTAATTTCAAGCGCGATTGCAAACTCGCTCTACCGCACGATTGCGATAAGGGTAGATTTTTGCACACACAACGAAAGAGAGCAATAGAAGGAGCAGCAAACGGGCAACAAAAACCTAAACCTAACTTAAAGTGTAGTAAACGGCTGGAGCGAGTAATAGTGGTTCGGGGCTACGATCAGGCACGTGCCGCGCTGCAACGAAGCTCCCAGCACACCAGCCAACGACAAAACAAAACACTTGCGCCCTCCCACTCGGGTGGGGCGGGAACATTTCGCACAAAATTGCATATCGAATCGCGCACCAACTTTCATCACCAGTCGCAAATCGACCGCCCAAAGGCTCCGTTGGGTCTGCCTACCTTCCCGTCTCGTCCCCCCTATTCTCGTTGGGCTCGAGAGTGATTTCGTGGAAGATAAATTACACATCACCTATCTCGGCAGTATTGCCACCGTTTCGCAGCATTGCCAAATACGAGACACACACACACACACACACATAGAGAGTCTGCACTAATGCATCGTGGCGGTTGTCGTTGCCAAACTGGTTCTCGCGCAGGTTTCGCGCCAATGTTGCGGAAAGCAAATCTTCGCACAGAGCCCGCATTTATTGTTTTCCATTTGCGGTGCCGAATGGTGTGCACACGTGCACACAGCCGGCAGAACCGGGCAAGGTAGCGAGGGAAACGATCGTTGCCGTAATTCACGTTTAATAGCTTTATTATTAATACAGCATTAGACACCTGGTGTGGACAGTGTGGGAGTGGGGAGGAGGGGGGAGGTGGAGTGGGGAATGCAGGGCGGGGCCAATGACGACGGCATTGGCAAGGCGAAGGCTGGGAGGCTGCGGCTGATGGTGAAAGATTTCGGTGCGATGTCCGATGCGATCTCACAGCTATCCCCCCAAAAAGTTCAACGCCTTCCGTTCGCTAATGGTTTTCGGCTTGAGGACAGATTTCAAAAAACGCGCGTGACATTTTTGCGCCATTTTTTGTCTCTTACGTTTAGGCTTGATTTGTTGGAAACAGTGCTAAACTGAGTAGAGTGGAACAGTGTGGAAAGGAGTTTTAAAACGAAATTTAATCACACTTTCATCCCGTGCAATTTTATCACCATACTGTCCTGAAAAAGACTTTAGTCCTTCGAACCGGATTTTGTTGAAACTATGACCAAAGTAAACAGTCGGCCAAAATTGTGGTTCGGTGTTTTGCACTTTAATAGTTTTCCACGCAAACCATTTTGTGGCAGCACGCATATCGAATTGCACACGCTACAATATGAAAATCCATGTCCGAACGAGGCCGCATCTTCATCGTGCCTTCGGGTGCTGTTCTGATGGAAGTTTCCACTTTCGGTGAAATGGGCAATAAAAGCGGCCCGCTGCAAAAGTGCAGTTTTGTTCCGGGAAACATATCACAGACCCACACACGGAAAATGAAAGCTGACAGTTGCAACGCGTGCAGCCGCCTGACGTGTGAGTGTTTTCCGGCGAAAGGAATACGAACCAATCTAGCTGGGGGGAAAAAGGAACCATCTTTGCAAGTGATTTCCATTGGAATGTGCGCTATATCCGAGCTTGTGCAGAACATGCACTTGAGCAAATTGCTTGCTGTTTGTGGTGGTGTGATGTGCTCGTTGATGACCCTTCGACCCTTAACGAACTGGTGCTTTCTGCAAGAGTGCCCTTCGACTTCGAGCCCTTTACAGCATCGAGTCTTGTTCGGGAGATGCCATACAATAAACAATAACGTACGGGCAGCACACATACTACTTCCTTTCACTTTTCTTTTCTTGCCGGGTGGAAGCACCAGACTGACCCCCGTCGCAACGAATCGCCAGCACATCGGGAAGCCATTTCAATGTCTGATTGCTGAGTGAAACTGATGTTTTTATTTTTTCGAGTCTGGTATTGGATCTTAAGGGTGGAAATCGATCTTGCTCTCCGGACCAACGACTGGAGAAAAGAAGAAAGGGGAAAGGGTTGTTTGATAAATAAAATTAGTATTATTATAACTGTCCCGGGCATAAAGCTAAATCTATATTCCCAAACAACATCCTCACCACGCTGTGGTCATATCCATTCGCATTTCAATCGCTGCTTCAATTTACCTCCCATGTCTTCATTTCAATCCATCACCCCACATACCCCCCCAGGTTCAATTCCTTCAAAACCTTCCCCCCACTGAGCGTGCCGTCGTTCTTAATTCCACTGACCTATTTGCACGCTTTGCACTATGGGAGGGGGATGATGGCTTTCAGTCACAAATGGGGTTTGTCACACTAAATTATGTTGATTCAAGCCATTTTCCCGCATCGCGGACCATCGCCGAGTCGCATTTACATTTTTGGCTAGCACAATCGGCCAAAACAGGGGAAGGCAGAGGATCTGGCGGCCATGTCACACTCCGTGGGATGAAAGCCGATACTGCTCCGTCCACCAACCGTCTCCGAAACGGGGGGAGCGTGGATGAGGGATAGAGTGATTGCAAAAGCGAAACAAATTAGGCAAAATGGCACGCTGGTGCGGCACTACCACATTACCATTCCAGTTGACCGAAAAATCATTTCCCTGTCAGTGCTTTTCCCCCCCTTTCCGACACTTTTCATTTCCGATAAGAAACACACACACACACACACAAACAGCGGTCCAAATGGCACACAGCGCTTTTGGAAGCGCTGGACGGGGGAGTTTAAATTGGCTTTTCGACGATTGCGAGATGGAATTTAAAAAAAAAAAGATATGACAAGCAGTACGTAAAACCGAATCGGAGCTTTTCTGGAAACTCATTGCTCTACTGGATGAAAATGTTTACACGAGAAACTGTATTTCAAGAAAAGAGGAAATCCTAGAATGCTTGCTCAGACAACATTTACTGATTGTCTTTCAGATTAAAAGTTCAATCTCATGAACACGATAAACCGAATAATAAATCAAACCAAATAAACATTAACTCACATTGTCTCTAAAGCAAAAAACAATCGGCTGTCCCTTTCCATTCGTTAGCAAAGCGTGAAGCATGACGGATTCCACCACAAAAAAAAAAACAGGTCCACAGCATTTCTTTCTCCACTCCCTTTGCAAAGTCATCGGAACCGAAATTTAAAACTTCTCCTTTTCCCTTAACTCTTCCAGGAAGCCAATCAAGTAACGAACAACAACAGCCGCATGCAAACGTTATGTGAAAACCTGCACCGGAGCAAGGGATACGGGCTTGAAAGGGCCGACATGGGCCCTCAGAATGTCTCCAGTTTGCCGGTGGGCATCGCTTACCGAAAGGAAAGTATAATTTAATGCAAAACACTAGTTTATGCTTCACACGCTGCTGGTGCACTGGGGCGACGGGACGGTGGTCGTTGTACATCCCATGTCAAGTGGCTCCCGTCCGGCGTCTTCCCTTGCCGAAACGCAACTTCAAACGAATCCAGCACGAAGAAACACGGCACATTTTTGCCGGTCACGTTAGAGCAAGATTCTGGCAAACTCTCCCGTCCACCGGCAGTCGCAGGCTTCACGTTGCTCCCGCTGGCTTCCCGAAGTTCCGCGAAAGCTTCCAGCAACGATCACGCTCGTATGGGGGGAACATGGTTGTTGTTATTCAAGAATGTTTTATTTTTAACCGTCACCGGCACCCGTCATTCGAGAGAAGGGGGATGGGCTACGGAGACACTTCGGGTCAAGTTGTCTGTGAAATTCTAACTTCAACCTCCACGGGCAACGTTGCTTGACGACGCCGGTCAAAGTAATGTACATTTCAGGAGCAATATTGGGCCCGGATGATGATGGCGCACCTTGTACTTCATCTTGGTCTAAAACGAGGGAGCAATAGCAGAGGTAGCCAATTGAAGGAAGGAACAAAGTTTAGACGTCAGAACGGTGGTGCAGCACGGGTCGGAAGGCATGACGGGCCAATCTATATACAAAGATGTTACTTTTGGCTAGACGTTGAAGAATACAAGGGAAAGAACGCACGAGACGACAGCAGAACAATGAAACAGGAACTTAGGTAGGAAAGCGTCATACCTTTACGGAATTCGATTAAACACATTTCGCATAAAGTTGTTCATACTGAATTCTGAAGGATATATGACCTGTCACGTAGGTTCTTTTGTGGTTTGCTATCTCAGTAGCATACGGATTGAAATTTTCTCGGAACTGAGAATGAAAGATACCAATATACGTGGAGTTTAGGTTAATTTATGTCTAACAAATTCACCATACCCTGGTGTGGGACGTGGGAAGATTAATATCGCCAAAGATTACATCCTGCGCCATTGAGCGCCAAAACACATAACAGGATGAATGTTGCTTCACCTAGCAAAAAAACCACTCCGCACCGTGGAATGATGTTTTGTTATTGGATTAAAGTCTAATTTCATCACATAATATGCTAGGAAATGTGTAGGTTTCGGGTGTGCCAAAGGAGACAAACATTAATTACATCCCATTTTGTTGTTGGCCCCAAGATTTCAAACATTGTCGTTGTGTTTCGTTTTTTTTTTTGCTGGCTGCTAGGTTTTGGTATCATTTTTGTCGTCTCGGGTCGGTTGATGGATGCTTCCGGCAGACGGTGGATGGATTATGTGAGTGATGAATTTAAAATTAAATTAAGAACCGGAGCATGGAAAAAAGGGCATCCTCAGCCGTTAAACAAATAAAGACGACAACCTTTTAAGGGAAAGGTCGGAGCTCCTTTGCTGGAACACTCCTTTTTATGACAACAACAACAACAGCAACAACAACAGCAAAATACTTTCTGTTTTAACCTACGTTAGTTTGACCAAATGGTACCACACTTGTGTCCACAAATGTCTCTCCTCTAAGCGGTGATTCATTGCTCCGAAGAACATTCTAGTGAGGGATGGAAGCATCAATAAACGAACAAAACAGCTCATTCAATGGAATTTCGTAATAGTTGTCCTAGTGTGTAGAAATACTTTAGTATCCTTTGCCAGTATCATCAGTAACAATTTTTATTGTTGATTGATTGATCCCCAGGACACATCCAAATTTCACTTCAAACCACGATTGAGAAAAAGGGAAACAGAACAACTTTCTCCAGTGAAGATTCACATTTAACCCTAATTTGCAACTCACAATTGTCTTTGGCCTTCCATCTATGTGCTACCCTTGCTACCATGCATACCATCAAAATGTTCCAAATATATTAAACAGTCCAAAAACCAGAACCACGGCAACGGCTAATGCATGATTCGCGGCCGGAAAGTTTGCCGAATAATATTTCCGCTTTCATTCATAAAAGCAAACTTCAATTCATTTAGCGTTTCCTTCGCTCGAATGCTTTAAACAAATACCCGCACACGCACACATCCATTTTATGCTCTGGAGCGGAAAATTTGAGAGCCAACCCATGCAATAATGTGCTCCCCGCTCGATGGGAAAATGGGAATATTTATTCAGAATTAATACTGTTTGCATATATCGTGCTGTTGCTGCGGTTGTTGTGTTGTTTTTTTTCTTCTTTTTGGTTTTTCGTTCAAAAAACATACATCACATTAAAAAACCCTCTCTCCCCCCCGCTGGCATCACCTGTGCAATCATCTATCCGTTCTTTCGCCATTAGCGTTCAATTTCCCAACACCCGGCAAACCATTCCAAAACATCCAGCACAAAAAAAGAGACTTTCCCAAAGCTTCCAAAACGGAATATTTGTTCGTGCATCTCGCTTTTCTTTTTCTCACTATCTCTTTCTCTCCTCGTAACTGATGTGGGCGCAGGGGCAATCACACAACCTGTGCCGAACTTTGCAGTATCCGAAATTCACCGTTGCCCCGGCGTCATTATAGTTCGAATTGCAAATTGCTGCACACCCATGCGCTGTTAGTGGTGCTGGTGGTCGAGGTGGTTTGCTCAGTACAATTGGAGAGTAATTAGAAAATCGAAAGAACCACAGGTGGTCATCACACCCACAATGCATACGAGTACATTGGAGTGTTGGGTACAGTAATAGTGCGTTTTACAGTTTATATTGGATGGTGGTCGATCGAACGGAGGCGAAGTTGATGCGCAAATAAATCGAATTATGCATACGAGGATGGCAAATGCAGTACGCTACAGTGAATACAAAATAAGTGGCATGTTTTTTTCAGTTTTTTAGTTAATTACTATTAGATCAAAGCTTGAGCCAACACCACCCATTGAGCGCATCATACATGTGGTGCTAATGAGTTTGTTGGAGTTGATTGCTACTGTTGCTCGACACAATTGAAAAGAGTCCTTTTGTTTGTGATCAAAAACGGATGAATTTGTGCAAAAGTATGAAAATTTTTTTAATAGAGCACATTTTTCCAAAACATGTCTTATATATATCGTATTAAACGGTACTACTATTTCACAGTAGTTCAGTCACAAACACATGTAACATGTGATTTAACACACATCGAAGATGGCAAAACATCGCATGATCAAACCACAACCACAAAAACGTTAAACTGGAGAAATGCATTTGAAAGCTTTCAACATTAACGTGCATTCCCAGCATGAAGGGGCAGGTTTTATTCTGCTGAAGAAATACACCTGTACCTCTTGAGCCCTCCGAAAAAAACGCTTCGTTGAAGGGCAATTTCCTTCTCTCCCTGCAGTGACGCACACAAAATTGCCCAACCGGAACGTACCACGGTTGATGCACGGTGCGCTTATCTGTGGTTTCCTCTGCTCCGTGTTTTCAATTCCCTAAATTTTCACCCTTCCAGAACCGGCTCCAGCCGTACCCAGTCGCGGTCTCATTAGACCTCCGACGCCGTCGTCATCTTCTTCGTCCTCGATCGAAGATTAGGTTTAACGGCAATGGCGCGCATCTTTTACAGCGGCAAGAACAGCGTGCCGTTCTTTTGCGGTTGAAGAGCTAGCCCTCGCGCATTGCTCTTACCTTTCTAACTCCGTTCAACGGCCAGTGTTGTGGGCTGTTGCTGCTGCTGCTGCTGCTGCTCTGCAACTGCTCTGCAGCGCGTTTTGTTTTGGTGGTTGGTGGGGTGTCTGGACCGTTTTCACTGCAACAGTGCCTCGAACACAGCAGCTTCTATGAAACTTCCACAATCGATAGCTGCTTCGGGTATGCACTTTTCGCTGTTTGAGCCGCAACCGGGAAATGGCTCACGCAGATTCACCAACTTACAGCAAACAACACCAAAACATGACAGCCAAACAAGATCGCTACGGGATTGTTGTGGCTACACACGCACACGCACACAAACGCGTAAACATACACTCACTGAGACACACTGTGAACGAATCACGAATTGAACTCGGAACTTCAAGAGCGGCGGCAAGAACTTGCTCCCATTCGCCAACTGCTCGTAGCTGCGCGGTGTCGCCGTCTTTCACCTTTAGAATTTCACAGCAAGGCACACACCACGCTCTTTGGCAGCGCCTGCTTGTCCCACCGCACGGGATGTAAATACACCAAAAGATCACCTTTTCCCTTCACTCGATGACACTTGGGCAGCTGTCACACCCGCACACGGCGGTGTGCAGGGTTTTGTTTTTGTTTGGCCCTTCACAAACAACCACCAAGTTTTGTAATCCTTCACACACAGGGAGGGCAAGGAGGGCGAGAATGCGGCCCGAATCGCTCCGCGTGGTACGTTTGCTGTGGCGGACTGTTTGCTTTGTTTGTTAAAACTATCAATCTTGAAATTTGTTCTTCGACAGGAGCGCGAAGAAAATTCAAAATTGTTATCGTAAAATGTGTCTGTGTGTGTTTTGTTGCAGTTTTTTTTTTTCGGGGAAGTGGGTGCACTGTGTGTAAACAAAACAGGTGCACAGACGCAAAGAGGGAGTGTAGGGGGGGGGCGTATAAAGTAGTCGTGGAGTAGCGCCTTCAGTAGGAAAAACTGCGAAGTTCAGACTACGAAAACACACGTCTTTTGTTTAGTTGTTGTTAAAGAGAAAACTGAGAACACACGGGTTCGATCGTAGTTGTGATTTTTTGTTGGTTTTCCTCTTTGTTTGTTCTATTACTTCGTTTCGGTTTCCGGTTTTTAAATCGCTGCTAGCTTCCGGTTCTGGAGCCTACTCTACTGGAGATCCCTGGGCCCCTGGGAGGGGAGCGTGAGTACTTTAAATTCCTGCCGCGTTGCAGCGTACAGGGCCGAAGGGGCGAAGGTGCAGGTGTGTGCTTGTTTTGTTCCTGTGTTGGTGACGTGCTGAGCAAACGTGCATACACACCTGTGCGCGAAGAAGCGTACCGAACTGGTGCGGGGTAAGAGGGGTAGATAGAGTCAAAGCGACAAACACTTCCGTTCCTTTTTCCGTTCCTTTTCGCTTGTTCGATTCTTTCACTAGGATTGCCCCAGAAGAGATTGTTCTGTGTTGTTGCTCTTCTTCTTCTTCCTCTTCTGCTTCTTGTGCCACTGACACCTCAATCGTGTAACACACCTTTTACTCACACACACACACACGCTCACTCACGTTAAGCCCGTTCCGTCAGAATGATCACGGGAAGCTTTTTCTTTCGCTTTGTGGTGCGTGTTTTTGTACTGCTGGTGTTTTTTTTTCGGTCTTCACCCTGTTCACTTGCTGTGCTGTAGCTTTTCGGTCGCCCTTTCTTCCGCAAAACCGTTTTCCCCAACCCTACACGAGCATGTGAGTGTGATCGTGGCTTTCGGTGTGTTGGTGCAAACGACACGATCAACGACGCGGGGGCCACCGGATGACTTTTCAACCTGCGAAGCAGCAGCAGCAGAAAAGTTTCCCTCCGATCTGGCTGTGGCCGTCGTTGTTTTTACATTCCACCCCTACACAACACCACACACACTCACACTCAAGTCTCGCTCACTACGCGGGGCCCGATCGGGTACGCACATTACACGGGAGATTTAAACGGGCCGTCATGGCGAACCTGCGCGGTTTTGAGGGCGTTCTACTTCCGAAACAAACGAAGAAATTTAAAAAAAACACTGATGCAGCGTGATTCACACCTCACGTTGGATGCTATTTGTGGCACAGCAAACTGCATCCACCTTTCGATCGTCGGCTGAAGCAGAGTGTTCAGCTCAAAATGTTCAGCGATGTAGTTGTGCGGTGCGCTGGCCTGTTCTTGCAGTTTCGTTCGCGTACACCGAGGAGCGCGCTGGGACGTCGCGTCCACGTCGGATGAGGTTACGATTCAAACTTGCAACTTCAAACCCCCACAACGTGTTTGCTGGCCGTGCGGCCCCGTTTGCTGCGGCCGTTTTCTTCGAAAGTGGGAAACGTACGGCGCGCGCGAGAGAGAGAGAGAGCGAGCGAGCAGAGTGGAATGCGTAGTTTTTGGTGAGAGAATGCGTGTTCGCTCTCCGTTACAGTGGGTGGCATTGGTTTAGGTCTGTCTGTAAAACAGAGATAAGCCGTTGCTGTGGAATGGTTATCAAAGGTGAGGTTTAGAGAACTAGAACCAGAATTTAGTGTTGCATTTTCGTTTAGTACAACCTCGGTAAGCGATAATACCCTCAAACCCATTTTACTATATGTCTGTTTAGTAAATTTGGTTCAATTTACTTTTGATCCTGTAATGGCATGTCATACCGCCACACACAGGCCTTACTAACGACTAACAAAGTACCTAATGGTAGGGTGTATAACTCCTGGATGGATTATTCAATATTATTGAAATATTGGTTTTATTCTTTTAATTTGACAAAATTCAAAAACAGCAAACAATTATTCCAATGTTATCAATAACATGTTGATTAATGACTTTGAATGATTCAGATCAAATTTATTTTGCTTTTTGTACTTCTAGAACAAACACATGGAAGGCCATCCGTTTACCTTTGTATTGAATCATACTCTGTTCCCGAGTTACGCGGTTCATGCGTTCCCGAGGAATCCGCGTAACTCGAATATCCGCGTAATTCGAATTTTACGGATTTTGACCAATATACAATTGATTACTCGGCATTTTTTATTCAAATTAGCACAATTTACACTGTATCATTTGTATGATACGATTGGTGCAAAATATTCTGTAATTTTTTGCTTGTAAGTGGATTAAATTTATTATCAAATATGCAATTTATTCTGCATGGATACCCATATGCACCAAACAACAGTTCACGCTCGATTATCCACACCTTCTTAATCCGCACGCTTGATAATTCGCACTTTAGACAACCAACCCCCTTCCCGCTCCCTAATTTGATTATATAATCTAATTTGATACCTAGTTTTATATTATATTTTAGTGCACTATTTTCAACATATATGAAATAATTAAATTCGACTTGTATATCGAATAACATAATCGAGAATTCATCAATTTATTTATCCATATACATACAGTTAGTCCCCGAGATACACGGTACCTCTTATACAGGGACTCGGAGTAACGCGGTTTTGTAAATTTTACAGTTCTTTAAGCAAATTGTACTAATTTGACACATCAATTGTAAAATGCCAAATCATGTCCCTATTGATGGAATATTAGAAACCATTTCAAAGGTTTGAAACTGTTATTTTCAGTCAGAATAATATGAAATAACTAATTAAGTGGCTAAAACTACCCCCTACTTTCAAAATCAATCGAAAATTAGTGATATTTTGGCTGGAAGTCACGAAGTTTGACTTACGCGGTATTTGGCAGTCGTTTTCCATTCCCATTTACTGTGTATCTCGGAGACCACCTGTACATATATACAAGTATACAAAAGTGACCGTATTATTTAAAAAAAAAAATCATATAGGTTTTCTTACGAGCAGTTACAAATCCATGACTAGCACTGTAAAGTGGAGTTCGGTGGGAGCTACTCACGGCAAAGGAATTCCACAGGTTGATCTGCACTCTTCTAGCGAGCCCACGCACCCAATGCAAGTATCTCGCTTGCTCATCCTCTCTCTCGCTCTCCTTCTCTCTCTATTTTACCTATCGTAAGTCTCTCCATAAAGTTACACTCAGAGAGAGAGGCAGTTGCAGGTAAAATCTGTTATTTGAATATTAAAAAAAAAACAACTCTTTCGTACGACATTTATCACATGCCTTTTATTCCACACTGCACATAGATGGAGCCGCAACAGTGGATTAAATTTCTGCAGCGTAGTGCATCTCTCACGGTGCATCTCTCGCCTGTGCATTGCCGCGGAGGCACCCGCTCATCCGATTCCGATACGCGCAGGCAGGCCACGGAAGGTGCATAAGCCACGCTCGTTAACCTCAGCCCCGGCTAATTGTGCTGCCCGAGCGTTCTGTGTGCGTATTTCATTCTACCTCCAGCGCGATGACGATGATGATGATGATGATGGTCGTGGTGGTATTGGTACGATTGCTAAATTCCACCCCTTGCACCTCCATGCCCAGCCGACGCTAATGAATGCAGTTTGTTGCACAGCGATCGTGTATTGATCGTACGGATGGACACAATTTTGTGGCACAGGGTGGCGGTAAACCCAACAACTGCTGCTCGGTTTATTTGCGTCTAGAAAAAGCACGTTTCCGGTTTTCCCACCCCAACCAAAATGTGCGGCAAACAGTTGAAACCTCGCGAGACATCCACCTCCGTGACAAATGGGCCGCCAAGCTATTGTTTGCCCGGGCCAAAGTGCTGGTGCTAATGAGCAAATTGAGAAGATGATTTATGATCACTTCGAAATTGATGCTGCCACCGCACGTGGTGCCATTTTGACTTCCCTAAGCACCGGTTTCTATCTCCCTCTCGCTCTCTCTCGCTCTCTTTCTGTTACGTGCGTTTCCTGGTGTTCCCGGTAGACATGATAGCCAGAGTCACCTGTTTCAAAATGCATTCCGCGATCAGGCAAACTCAACCGGGTCATCTTTGTCAAACTTTGATTGAAACGAACCGTTCAAAAACACTCACACAAACACACTGAACACCGGAATGCACCATTCACGTTCAGTGCCTCACGTTGTGCTGTCAGCTGTCCCCACAGGCGGTCAGACTTCCGCGGGCGCGACGGTTGCATCTTGGCAATTAGCAACGAGCTAAAGGCTGGCTAAAGCTAAACATTCGTCACCATTATTGCTTTCTCGTGCACACTTAATGGTGTGTTGTCCGGAGTGCATTGTTTGTTTTTTTTTACAGCACTACTGTATCAACCTCTGATAGGGCAGCACTGTCTCATCCCCAAAAACTACTAGCCCCGATCGCCAGCAATGCCAAAGGATGACGATGTGATCATGCAATTACTGCATGAATGTTTCCCAAAACCGTTACATCCTCGGTAGACATGTACACAAATCAATTAAGGTCGTTAGTAGACGTTATGTAAAATTTAAAGAAAAAAACATCTTTGTTTTGAATTCACTGGCACATTGAACCTACACCAAACCCCCCACACCCACAGGGGGAGTATAATCACTTTGTCCAATAAACCGCTTTTTTGCTGCCCAAAACATTGATGTTAAGCAAACAAGCCGGGTTTTTTTCCGTTAACATATACAACATGCCCAACGTGCCCGTTCTTTCGCTGCTTACTAATTTATAATGCCAACAAAAAGAAAACAACCCTTACAAAAATACCTGCATCCAATCAGTAGAGATCGCCAGAAAAGCAAACGGAATAAATTCCAGAACATTCTGCAAAATCATATGAATGATCATAATCAAAAGTGTTTGCGCAGATTCTTGTCGACATCGCCCCAAAAGCATGTGTTTGATCATTGCTGTGAGGATCATTTCATTCGCGTAAACAACATTTGCCATACACTTCCTGTAGGCATCATCATTCTAGGCGAGCAGTTAATCGCACCCGCGCTCGGTGGTGATTCTGTGGTTCGTCTCTGATCAATCTCCATCACAACTGCGTTTAGATATGAACAACACAACAACACCCCCTTGCTCTGCATGCCATCAACACCATCTAATCATATTCATCCCTCTTTGGCTATTTTTAGAACTTCAACTGGGGTCCCATCAAACAAACCCAGCAAAAGGGTGGCCACTTCCTTATGGTCTCAAAACTTTCTCCCAGCGCACCGCACGAGACGATCAAGATCAGCCCGTGTGGCGCGTGGAACGGATGTGGGCAATAAAATTGGAACCGTCCGTCGCTGGTGCTTGTAAGCAGATCGTCCTCTCGCAACCCTCTCGCCCAAAGGGAGCTATTTCGGTACAATCTTGGGCCACGGCGCGGAGGAGAATCCCAAACCTCAAATATTTCCGTCCACACGGAGGGTGTGGAATTGGAAAATTGATTCTTATTATGATGCATTTGCATAACTGGGGGAACGATCACCCTGGCCTGGCCACTTTCTTCCAAGGTTAAAGGCTCTCCGGAGGGGTTTGGATGGAGTGTGGAGGGAGAAGTTTCCTCTCAAGTCAAGGGGGGGGGGGTGCTCTGTGTGAGAACTTGCTTCTAAAGATTGGGTTTTCACTGTCAACTAATAGGGGAGAGCGATTTGCCAACCGATCTACCAATCAATTCAGCTGACCTGAGTGCAACATTATGCAATGATGAACCTGCAATCGATGCAGTTTTGCGTTCGAGGATATGTCTGCTTAGTTGTTGCAACATAATCACGCTTTTTTCTTCCAACTCAGCCAGCCAGCCAGCCAACGATGATGATGATTTCACTTCGTTCAAGGGAAGTGCCACAAAGCACGAAGAAATAATTTCGTGTTACCATTGCAATGGAAAATTACATTTCAAACACACACACTCACACAATTCCTGCACTCACTCACGAGATGTGTGCGCCATCAATGATCGTGCACGTAAGTGCGATCGTTTTCGGGGTTCGTTTTCTTTCTTTTTTTTTCTTGTCCATTTTGTGTCCGCTTTCGTTGGATGTTCGTGCAGAGAAATCAATTTGTACGCGCCGACGTAGCCCTAACCAGCTGTGCTGACAGCCCGAAAACAGGATAATTGTAAGTCACGTGCATTATGCGTTTAACCAAACACACACACACACACACACACGGGTTGCGCGCATTTTACTTAGAGTTTACTATTTTTGGACCTTTCGTTTACTTTTTTTCGCAATACTAATATTGCTCACGATCGTGGGTGCGATCATGCGAGATGCAGCAGTGATCAACGGCAAATGGTCGCGATGGTTGTTAGTTGCTATAATTAATACACTTGTGGCCGGGTGGTAGTAGCACGCAGCACGGAAAGGAGTTTGCAATAGGAGGAGTTTGGCGCTAGTTTTCACCGCGTTCAATTTTTGGGAAAATGAAAGATACATCTTGCCTGTTTGTGCCTCAAAGATGGCACACGAATGCAATCGTAGCTAAATTCAATTTTACATTCACGACCATGGTTACGAGGCCTGAAGGCTGGCTTTTTTTTTAAATAATTAACACGTCGTACAGCTCAACCAAGTTCTCTATAGATTGGTTGGATAGAGAAGTACAGCTGCTAATAATGTAGCACTTAGCTTTGTCACTTCTCTCAGCCATACTTCAAAGCTTTTTGGATGATTGGATTAAACGCATTCAAAAAGACATACTTTAGCTCATTCTTCATCGAGCTGTTCTACACTTAAATACGAATTACTTGTTTGAAATCAGATACTTGAACATCATCGTCATCATCGTCATCATCATCAGCACCATCGCCGGGCTGTCAATCGGCAGTATCAATTTCCAATTAATTAATTTCGATCAGCGATCCGGAACGGCAAGTCAGGTCACGCGGTAGGCGAGAGGTACGCCACCAGACAGAGCACGGAACGCGCCATTCTAGTTGATGGGACTAACCAGCAGGACTACCATCCCCCACCCCTCCCGGCACGTGCAAGCGAAAGAGGGAAGAAAGGGCAGAGCACGAGGCGATAGAATGTCGCGTGCAATTAATTTTATAATCATAACTGAATGGCACGCCGGCGACGATGGAGAGGCTCTAAGGGACCTTTTTTCTATTTAATTTACTGTCGCTCACACTCTCTCTCTCGCTCTCCCCGGTCGTTGCAATCCGGGGATATAGGTTGATCGTCGCCCGGTAACACACCACCCACTTTGCATCAAATGAAATTGTATTCATTGAGCGTTACATAAGATCAGCATGCAAATGGGGACCGTTTTCTTTGATCCTGGGTGTGCGCGTGAAAAACACCCCTCACCTGGGAGGGGTCGTCTCGTAATTGCTCTTCGATTGGAGTATAAATCATGTTTAATATTTCCACTTTGGCAAGCATAAAGCGTCCGTCCGCAGTTATGTTATGCACGTTGGTATAGTGGTCGAGCAATGATGTCTTCGTTGTTTTTCTTTTTCTGTTTTTTTTTTTTTTTTTCTGCTACACCTTTCCTGGAGCGGATCATCGGTCGTCCTTGCGGGCAAGGACGATAGCGCTTTCACTTGTGCCGGTGCCGACGGTGCAACGGTGTAGCATCCAATTTCCTAATTAGTTTTTGATGGATTAGCATGCCCCCCATTGTAAGTTGACCGGTGGGCGTAGAGGCAATGTAGCTGATAGCTGGCACAGTGATGTTCCATTAACTTCCAGCAAGAGGACAATTTCGATGGGGATGGGAGAAATTCGTTTAACGGAAGTGTTTGAATTAAATTGGCCCATCTTTTACAGTTTGTACTTCAATCACATGTTGATAGTCTATGGTGCACTTTTTTATCAATTAACTTGAATAAATCAAATATTCCTTCTTAGTAGTTACTTGACAAAATCCCGTTTCTGTCCATACGGAGGGTGTGGAATTGGCTACAGAATCGAGTTTTGTGCTTCAACGATCGACACTGTCAAGGAGTGTGTGTGTATTTAGCTCGACAGGCTAGCGTTGGTGTGGTAGGGCTAGATTAAGACAGCAAGATGGCACGGAAGATGCCTCCATTATTGCTCTATAGCAGATTGGCAGATATAGCTACAGGTCCACCGAACGGTTGTAGTGCCGGATAAGTACGATATTTCATAAGGTGGAGCTTGTTATCTTGCCAATATGGTGAATGCTCAATACAAGAAGTTGTCTGTTGATGAGAACATGCTGGGAGAACAACTTCGTATACCGAATCACCTGGGAAGCCAAACAAACTAAGCTGGATCACGGGAAGATCTGTCTAACCAAAACAAAACAGTCAGTCAACAGGGTTCAAATGGGCTTCTAGCCACTTTCCGGCTTGTAGGAGAAATTGTGCCCATTAAATAGGGACGCTTTTTGTAAGGCTTAAGCTCCAGTTCATGTAACTGGTAGACTGGGTGGCTAAGGTGTAATTATTTCTTTCGGAAATATGTCAGCTCTGTTGTAGCACAGAATTTAAGTAGCAATAATATGGAACCTATAGTTTTTACAAAGCGATCATGAAGTTTTCATACTATTTAAAATAATCCCATATAGTTATTCGAATATCCTTTTGCCCCATGCAATTCCATTCGTAGTATATGGGGGGTTCGACAGTGTGAGCCTGCCCAGCATTAAAAAAAATTGTATGCGGAGGTACAAGCCAATCACGCTGTCTTTATAGGCGTATAAAAGCTTCAAACTGATCCACGTTCGTTCAATAACAAAAATGAGGTTTATCTCTGATAACACCAATTAATGAGTTGATGTGTTAGGCCACGAACTGAGACCTGCTACTAACCAGCAAAGCCAACACAATTTAAAGGAACAATTGCTTATGGAATCGCGAACGATTCCTGTGTACGATGTTCTAGCATCACTAATCTCAAATTTTATCACAACACTGAGTTTTCAGCTTTGCTCACATTTTGTCTACCAGATGCACAACAGTTTACAACCTATGACAAAAATTACACCAAAATAGTGAACCAAACTCTAGGGTTAAGAGTGGAAAATTCGCAATCGCTCATAATGCTCTCGGGGCGGTTAATTTCTTCCAAAACCGAATGACACTGTCAGCTTCCCCAAATTGGACGTCAGCAAAGAGGAATACACTAAACACAACAAAACATCATCATATCCAGGAGGATTCACGTCTTCACTCGTGCTTTTTTATTGTTGGGGATTCCATTATAAATGTACACACGATTTACTGCGCTTAAATACGCGACGGGTAAAGCATCTGTAAAGGAAAAGAAAAAAAAACGTGTCCGATCAGCACCGATTCGTTGGACGGCCTCGCCTAGGAGGAGACCTTGCAGGCCACCTTCTTGTTGATAACAAAGATACTCACGATTCTGATGCGATGGCCCATGGCGTGTCCGGGCAGGTTGGTGCGGAATCGTGCGCGAACGCTGCCACTGTTACCGTGCGAACGGGTAATCTTGCCCCAGATGGCGCGGATGGTGGACTTCTTGTTGCTTCCCGGGTGGTTCTGCTTGGACTTACCGCGGTACACGTACACGCACCGCTTGCCGATGTAGAACAGGACGTTCTTGCGGTTGCGGCATCCTTCAATCTTCAGCAGAGCGTGCTTCTCGTGCTGGTTGCGGAGCCCACGCTTGTAGCCGGTGAACACAGCCTTGGCCCACAGACGGCCGAAGCTCTTCTTCGGGCGCGGCAGGTTCGGTTTCGGGGTGCGCAGCTCCTTCGCACGCTTCACACGGGCACGGATCGCTTCCGGAGTTTGACGCGATTTGCGGTCTCCCTTCGGGGCAGCCTTCGCGGCGTCAGCCTTGGCACCAGCCTCGGCCTTAGCGGCGGCCTTCTTTGGCGCGGCCTTCTTGGCCGGCTTCTTAGTAGCAGCGGCAGCGGTGGCGGTATCAGCCATGATCAGTTAGGCTACAAAGAGAAGGAAGAAGATACAGTTTCAATACCGGGCAAACTTTCAAGGAAGCTGCGGGTGAGACAGTATGTGCCGTGCTAAAATGGTACAAAATATCCATGAATACAGTCGCATCATCTGGGGCGGTCGAAATAAACTGGCTTATGAGCGGATTTCACGATCTAACTGTTTGCTCCAATCGCTAACCACGGGCCCACACCGAAACACGGCCAACGCTTCCACCTGCGGCACATTCCGACTGTCAACAATCCACGATTGGCACCGTATTTCACAGACTTTTCACGGTATAATCCGCTCCGTTCGGGATGCACCATAAGCGTTGCATTGCAAGCGATCGTTTATTCACCATTTGCCGCCAGATTCGACTAATTTCATGGATATTTACACCGATATTTGACTCTACCTTAAACAAAATGTGTCCAGCTAGCATACACGATGCCGGAAAAAGAGAGAGACCAGAACAGGGGCAGAAAGTCGCTGTCATATGACGTTTGAACTGTTTCCGCTTTCCGGGTGACAGCAGCGTTTCGAGCGGATAGGCTTGCGGGTTGATTTCTTCAACACGTGTACCGTAGCTTTCGAATGGAATTTATTTTGTTTTGCGAAAGTTTCTAAACGTAGTTTAAATAGAACTGAGTTTCGCTGCTTTGCAGAGTTTTTCTACTGCTTTTTATATTTTTCATTTATCAAAACACGAATTAAATGTAACTTGTTCGTTGTGCACGGATACGACACGTTGAGCAAATGTTGGTTTGCGCGGCTCCGGTCACACCTTTTTCTCTGCTAATCTTGTCTCGCAGCTCTTGTTTATGTTTGTTTATCGTTCCGCTTTCGGGGCATACATTTGGCTTGCTTGCTGCAATCATGGATAGCATCATCGTCGGCAGTCCGCTGTTTTCCGAACCAAAGCTAATCGAGCTGGTGAAACGGAAACCATTACTATGGAACCACAAAGATCCCTACTACAACAACAGGAAGCTGGAAAAGGACTGTTGGGCGGAAATAAGCGATCTGCTGGAAACGGACAGTGAGTATTACAGCTTGGAGCGTTCCCCCGGGCATACGCTTGCTAACTTGGTGTGCTTCCTTTGCCTCCGCTTTAGTTGAAATGTGTAAGAAAAAGTGGCAAGGTCTGCGCAACCAGTACCGGCGGGAGCATTTGCGAACGAAAAACTCCAAGTGGAAACATTACCAGCGCTTAAGCTTCCTTGCGGAAGTTTTAACCTCCAAAGCGAAGTCACGCAGCGGCCTTTCCGAAGGGGAAGACGATGGTAAGTGCTGTACCGCTGGTTTTGCTCTCACCCACCGTTACTAATAAACCGTGCATTTTTTTTCTTCTTCTGAAGATCCAATCCGTATTGAGCGGTCCGACACACCGATGGAACAGAATAGCTCCTTCATGGAGGAACTGTACGACTCGCCCTATTCAAATGGAGTAGTGGCCAAAGAAGAACCGAAGGAGACAGCACACACGATCCCACCGGCGGTTGGCACTGTTGCCCATAACAGTAATTATTACTTTGCGCTTAGTTTAGTGGAGTTGTTGAATGCCATTCCGAAGCGAAACCAACTGGCCGCTCGAATAGCTATCCTGTCCAAGATCAATGAGTTTCCTACAGAGCAGGAAGAGGTTGGGCAAGGAGATATTAATAATTTTTCGTGAATGTGCAGAAAGGTACACATTCTGCACGAGTATGAGACGTGTGCCGATGGTGGTATTTTAAATCAAATTATACTTTTAGGAATTTATTGCACAGGAATGTCGTCCATACATCGGTCATTTTTACCCTGCTCCTTGCACCATGCGTTGGTGTCTGCGTGACGACATTGGAAACGAAATACTTTTACCTTATAATACATTAAATTACAAGCTAATAAACATTTTATTGAACTAGTAACTGTACATAGAGAAGAAAACCAACACACTATATCTCTTACTAAGTATCACTAAGAGGTTTTATTGTATTGGTTTAGCTTTTAGATTGCGATCAAAGCAAATTATTAATATGTACAAAATTGCGTTAACAAGCCGTTCATGCCGCGTTCGCTCATCTCCTACTATCAACCAGTTTTCAGTCTATCGACAGTGCCTCTTTGCAGCAAAAATGCAACTCTCGTTATATGTCCTGTCCTGCCGCGTTCTTTGCCTGCCTGAAAGTTGGGCGCTTTACAGGCAACTTGGTGCGGCACCAATGCTCTGCCCTGCTGACCACCTTCAGCATACGCACGCTTGTGTTGCTAACGAGGTGTGTTTCACTAAATTAACAGTTCGTTAAGAAAAATCGACATGTTTTCAGGATTCCTTTTTTCGTTTCATACATTTTTACGCATGTGTAAGACCGCATTTACGTATTGCGTGATAGATGGATGGCAAAATTCAAATTTAAACTAAACAAAAAAGGTGCCATTAGTTAGCTCGTGTAGCTGAGAAGGCCGAATAAAACCTCCACTGATAAAGAATAAATTAAATCTGGCACCCGGGGGCTCCATATGGATTTGTAACCCACTAGAGCAACTGTGTGCGGGAAAAGGTTTCTCGGGATCCCGCCTTCTCTTCCGGTAGCAAGAACACACGCAAACAAATATGGGTCAATACCTGAGCCTGTCGCAAATGGTTGCGCGGTTTGATTTAGGATTTCGTTTTCTGCTTTTTTTTCACCGTCTACTGTCACCGATGGGATCCGTAATACCGCGCCCAATGGTACACCGGACAACGCAAGGAACGAAAGGATTGAAGGCGCTAGTGGTGGTGGTGCGCACAGAAAAGGAAGTTAGGACGCGTACACTCGCACACACACACACACGCTTTACGTAAAGTGGAACTTAAACTGGAAGGGTGACCCGTGGTGGAAGTGGTGGAACGGATTGCCCCCACCGAACCCGTTCCGGCCCGCCTCCGGATCGAGCGGATCCTGGCCGGCGTCAAACTGTCGCCGCTTTTCCGGATCCGTCAGCACCTCCTTCGCCGCCGCCACGTCGATAAACTTCTTCTCCGCCATCTTCTTCTGGTCGCCCTGGTAGTTGTCCGGGTGCCACTTTTGGGCCGCCTTCCGGTACGCCTTCACAATTTCCTGCTTGGTGGCGCTTCGCTTGACGCCGAGAATTTTGTAATAGTCGCGCCGTTCCGCCTGCTTCTGAACGCGCTGCGCATGCTCGATGCCATCCTTCGCCCGCTGCAGATTGTCGTTGATCTCGAGCGCCTCCCGGTACTGGGCGATGGCTTCGTCGTACATTTCCGCCCCGATCAGGGCCTCGGCCCGGTCGCACATCACCTCCGGGTCGGGGTAGATATCGAGCGCCTCCCGGCACCGGACGACCGCATCGGTGAACTCTTCCTCCTTCACCAGACAGCTGCACAGCAGCTGCTTGCCATTGTACACGATCATCGGTACGTCCGGTTCCAGCTTGATTAGCTTCTCGCCGCCCGCCACACAATCCTTGTACCGTTGCTCTTCCCGTGCCGTCTGCGCGTCCACGTACACCTTGTCCACCTTCTTAATCTTCTTGTAGAACGGGAAGCAATCCTTGTGCTCGGGGTCGAGCTTCAGGCACTCGCGAATCTCCTTCAGTGCCGCACCGGAGTCGCCGATATCGTACAGGATGCGGGCCAGCTTGTTGTACCCGTCGGTGCTGTCGTGCGACAGCCGGTTGACGGAGCGAAAATCACTGACCGCTGCCATCCGGTCGCCGATGCGCAGGTACATCTGGGCGCGGGACTCCCGGATCGGTACCGACCACGGGCACACCTCGAGCAGCTGGCTGAGCAGTGCGATGGCGGTGGTGAAATCGCCCCGCTCCATCAGATCCACGCACAGGACCCACTGGTCGCGGGCGGGGCCGATCCGGCTGAAGTGCATGTTCGCTTCCGCGTTGTGCGGATCGAACCGCAGCACGTTGATCAGATCGAGCTCGGCGTTGTCGAAGTCGCCCATCTTCAGGTACACGGAGCCGCGCTGGGCCCGGGCCGCCGTAAAGTCTGGCTTCAGCTCGAGCACGCGCGAAAAATCGCTGATGGCAAACTTGGCCTTGCCGAGGGCGAAGTAAACTGTGCCACGCTTAAAGTACGTCAAGTAATTGCTCGGGTCGCCTTCTGCAGAAAGAGAAAACGGAAAACGGACAGAAAGATGCGAAGCATCGGTGAGAAAACACGAATACGGTGAAGATTAGATAGGTTAGTCGCTTATCATTGCAAAGCATCATCATCGAATCGGCGCTTTCATCGTCAGACGACCCAAAAGTAATTAAAACGACACGTCACTTGAGGCAGACAGTGTGTGTGTGTGTCTGCACATAGAGCAAGAAAAACGGTACGTGTCTGAAGCTGATTTGCCCCTATCAAGCTTCGCTTGATAAGTGCTATCACACATCCCGGGAGTATAGTGTGAATGTACTTGTTACAACACCGAAAGCACTTTTCACTTGTGCAAATAATCAAAATTTTCAAAACAAACCAGGCTAATTCAAACTCAGCACTACCAGCTGTGCAAACATTGCTAGAAAGCATCAGCGATTACAAAAAAAGGACACACACTCTACACAACTGCAACTCGGTTGCATTCCAGCGCAATCAGCTGACGAAGAAACGTGCGTGTTTGCAAGGTAAACAATGAAGGAGCTGCCACCCTTTGTTGTTAATCAACCGCGACAAGAACTTAACCGACTTGACCGCGAAAATGATGATGGTCACAAGCAGCCCTGCCCACTTACCGACAGCTGCATGATAGTGCGTTAGCGCGTCCGACAGTTGACCCCGGGCTAGGAAATCTCGGCCGATTTCTAGATGCCGATCGATTTCGGCCTGTGTGGCAGTTTCGGCACCTGGAAATGGAAAACAATAATAACGATTAGGTTCAGCATGCACACACACTTGCGTTCGCAGTTGCTTTGGACCTTCCAATGGGAGGGCGCCAGTAGTGGCAGTTAGGGGTGGCTCTGTTTAGCTGCTGTAGGACACGTCAGTGCCTGCTCTTGTACACACCACACGGTGCAGAAACACCGTTGCGTGGGAACGCACTTCTGGCTCCCCCCTCCACCGGGGCACATTTAACACGTACCTTCGAAGAACAGTTCTATTAATAGGAAGAGCAGGACGGTTCCCAACCTCCGGCTATCGGCCAGCTGTGATGAATCGTGAATATTTAACAACATGCTGAGCCTGTGCTTTCTCCGTCCTCAACCCGTTCAATATTCTCCTTCCGCCCAGCGGGACTGCAGAAGTAAACCGGGAAGGTCCCGTACCACGAATTTGTGGGGAACCAGAGGGACACACACACACACGCAGACACGCGCCGACACGTACACACAGAGACTGCTATGTTTGATATGTTTTGGCTGGAAAACGTTCACTGTCTCGCTGTCGTACGAGAGCGTTTTGAGATCTTCTGCATTACACCGTCCGCAAATAGTAGATGCTCCTGCCTTTAGTAATGCACGCGTACTGTATTGTTGCCGAGTTTGCTCGTACGTTGTTGTAGCCTTTTTTCATTCCATTCGCACTGGACGTGTTGACATTTTGCCTCGCACTGCGCGTCAGTGACAGCTGAAAATGTGTGTGTTGAACGCTGATTGGTCGGCAAGGAAGGCAGCACAGTGGGGCGGCCGGCAAACGAGATCGGGTGACATTTTGTTGAACGATTATTTATAAAACTTCCTTTGTTGGAATTCTCAAACAATGTTTTGATTAAATTATAAATTTTAAGTTGATGTACGCAATGGGGACGAAACTACAGAGATTCTAAGTTGAAACAAATTCGTTTGAAAATCGGAATGGCGGTTATCGATATTTGATGCACTTTTGAAACGAGTTTATTATAACTTACTTAATCGTTTTTTGTAATCGTAAGCGTAAGCATTATTAAACATAAATTATGAAGAGCCTATTTAAAAAAGTCGGTTGATGGGGCACGATTCACGTTATGCCCCTAAAAAAAATCACTAGTTCATCATGTGAATTGAGTTAAAACTTTATTGGTTTCGACACTATTTTACAAACATATATTAAATGTACAATAATCTTATTCTGGTCAGCACATAGCATGTGTGTTTTAGTAAGGCGCAAAACTAGAATACGATGGTTGCAGTTACATCTTATCATCCTTGCTGATAATTAGTTCCTGTATAAATTCCGCAAAAAACATCCAATCACAACACCTAACGCGCTCATCTATCAAATCCACACTCCAACAGACCATCGCACCCAGCTACCACGTGTGCAAACTGTGCGGGTCGCGATTTTCCAGTATTACCTCATCGATGATCGCCCGCACATCGTACGAGATGTCCGTGTTGCGCAAATCGAGCTGCTGGAGTGTTTTATTTTCGTAAACGCGCTGCAGCAACCGTTCCCCCATGGCCGGCGACAGACGGTTAGAGGAGATGTCGAGCCGCTTGATCGTGTCGTTGAAGCGGATCAGCATCAACAGATACTCCTCGATCTGTTCATCAATCGAACAGCAGCTGAGGTTGAGTCTGGGAGAAAAAAGGGAGTAAAAAAACACAGAATATTGTTGACTTTGGGTAACCATGAACGTGGACGGTGGACTTGCTTACTCCTGCAGTGGCATGTAGAACACACTCGTTATGATGAACATAGCACCCTCGGTAAGGATTGGATTGAGTCTCAGGTCAAGCTTTTCGATGCGACGATGCCGAAGGCGCCAGGTTAGCTCCTGAACGCTTTCTGGAGCTATTATAAAAAAAAAGATTTTTTTTAAGGCCTTATCTCTGGAAGTGTCTGTCCGTCGTCTACTTACATAAGAAATTGTTGGTCAATACGACTTCCCGTATGTTCGGGAACGAGTGCGGCTTGATCGAATCACAGAACGCGCGCAGCCCGATGTCCCCGCAGCGGCAGTGCGGAAACGCGATCGTACGCAGCTGCGGACAGCCCTTCCCGAGGGCCGCACTGATGCGCTTCATCATCGTCGGCTCGAGCTTGCTGCTGTGCAGGCGAAACTCCGTCAGCTCGCCGCACCGTTCCAAGCCCTGCGTCATCAGCTTCACGTCCATCTCGGTGATCGTGGCGCAGCCGAGGAAGAAATTGTGCCCCACATCCTTCACGTCGTACGTTACGCTGATGCGCTGCAGTCGCCGCAAGTTCGCCAGCACGGCATCGAGCGGCACGTGGTCACTGTTGTCGGACAGCGACGGTTGCAGCCGCTCGAGCCGCAGCTCGCGCACGAACGGCGAACACAGATCGACGATCCGTTTCACGCTCTCCTGGTCGTACTCGTTCGGCTTCAGGTGCTCCACCAGCTCGGCCAGATGCTGCTCGAGGTAGATCCGTATCCACGGCTTCGTGCCGACCTCTATCGGTACGAACGTGCGCCACCGGTGGTGAAAGGCTCGCTTCCAGAAGGCATCGCTGCGGACCCGCGCGCACAGCGTTTCGAGCGGAAAGTTCAGATCGAGCAGATCGAGCAGATACTGGCGATCCTCGCAGAGCGGTAGCTCCCGGAAGTACGGCACCGTCATCCAGTTGTCGGCAATCGCTTTGAGGCAGAGCACCTTCAGCGGTTCCGGCACGTTCAGGTCCCAGTCGAGGTTGATGGCATCGAGCTGGCGGGTTTTGTCGCGATTCAGGTGCCGCGCACACATGTACGCCCGGTACGTGTTGAGGTCAAGCGTGTTGGGATACTTCATGGTGGGTCCGCCCGTCCGGTCTGTGTTCCGTGTTTTTAGCGCACGATAAGAAGAACGAATAATGTCTGAAGATTCACTTGCTTTTTTTAAAAGGATGAAGGTCCTCTCTCCCTGTTGTCCGTTTCAAGCGTTCCGACGCACTAAACAATCCGGCGCATCCAGGAGCAACAGACTGGAGAACTCCCGGGGTTTGCAGAATTACTTGCTAGGAGGAAGATTGTTTAATCGATACGATGTTTCCACCACTCTTCCTCCAACCGTTTGCACGAAACTTTTCGTTGCCACTTGTTGCACTTTGCCACTATGCGGCGTTCCACTACTAACGTGAAAATCCCCGGCCGTTGCTGTGGCACTGACACAACAAACTGCCGTTTACTGGCACGCGCGTTTTCTTTCGCCGATATTTCGATGCTCCGTGCTTGCGGAAAACTCGCGCGCTTACGTGTGTTGGCTGCGCGAGGTCCTACCGCGCGCGCAGCAAGTCCATATGTGTGAGAGCACGGGGCCTTTTTTGTTGCTATTGCCACAAACTCGCGGGACAACGACGTCCCTAGTACTGCGGGGCAGACATGCTAACGCCAGCTGTCTGGCCGCGTCTTGGTACGGTGATGTTCTCAACCATCCATGTCAGACGGGGTAGCAGCAGCAAGGTTTTTATGTCCGTTTTCTTACTCTAGTTCGAGGTCGGTTTCTCGGTGGCCTACGTTCCCCTCCTGCGCCCTCCCCAGTGGTGTTGATAAACCGAACTTTAATAGCATTTGAACGCGGTGTTGTCAGCGTTGGTAAACATACAACGGCTCGGATCGCCTTCAATCCATAATCCCACATCTTCGAACGAGAACACCATCGCCGCTCAGTGGACGCTCTCGTGGACACGGTGTCGCGTGCAATTTGGCTAAAATTAAATGCCCCCTCCGCCCAAGTTCTTTGTGTGTGTGTGTGTGTGTGTGTGTGTGTGTGTGTGTGTGTGTGTATGCGTTGTTTGTTGCCATTACCCTCCCCGTTCCCATGTGGGCATCGACATTGCGACGG